>NW_028321897.1:20610500-20763125 GCF_036245765.1 Copidosoma floridanum
AAAATTGACGCCATAAATCGCAAAAAACGATATAATGCTAGCTTGTTCAGAATACATACGATTGACACTCAATGCAAAGTTAGGAGCGATAAACATTGTGATCTAAGGCTTTCTTTTTTTCATCCCGTGGAAATGTGCACATTTATTTCCCAACGCTACACCGAACAGTACCAACTTTTTACACAGTGTGGTAATAACAGTAATATATTTAATCGTATCAGTCGTGCCTTAAATGCAAAAACGCATTTTTTGCATGAATTTAGCAGCTTGTTTATTATGATCATTGACCATCTTTTCCGTCATTTTTAGAATACTGAATACTTTACGAGCATTGACCTATATGTCGCCATTCTAGAATGTTAAATTGAGTCTGAAGTCACATTGCGATTTGTTTCATATTGTGGACAAACTTATCAACATTATGAAGTATCCTTTGGTCTTAAAGTTAATGAGACGGCGCAGTCGCTGGTAAGAGCGGTGATACTGATATTAGATGAAGTATCAATTTTTGCATAAGATTTTGTCGACGACTGTACTGACACTTATCAAATTTTGATAATCATCTATTACATTTACTACAACTATTTAATCTATTGATTAAAGCTAGTGTTACTGTTAAATTCAATGAAGTTAAATTCTGTAGGGGTGAAATGTAATATTTAGGATACCTTATTTATCGTTATAATGTTAAAATCGATCCCCGGAAAGTATCAGCAATTGAGAATTCTTCTGCTCCAACAAATACTAAACATTTGTAGACTTTGACTGGTTTAAGTGACTTTTTCGTGAAGTTCTCAGTTTAGTCAACTAAACGTTTAACTTTATTTTTCGAAACCTTAAAAAACGTTAATCGATAACATTAGGGTCCTGAGCAAGATCAAGCTTTTTCTAAAGTAAAATAAAATGATAATCGTTCACTCACAAAATAATATTTTTTTTTTAAATGCATGCTGATGTATTAAACAGCGGATTAGGTGCAAGTTTATGTAAAAACGACGAAATTAATAAGAAATAAGTTATTTACGTAGCTAGTTTCCCGTTTAAAAGTTCGACGTAATTATTTTATTACTGAACTTGAGCTCCTGGTAATTATTATGCGTTAGATAAATTTTACTCATTTATTCTTGAGACAAAAATTATCGTTGATACTGATCACTAATTTGACCTACTTATTCTTATATCAAACCCTTAGTGGGCAATTGGAACGTTGGATGCTGGTACTCCAAATCTATGATGTTGAAATAAATCATATCTAGAGGTCGGGAAATAAAGCGGCTGATGAACTCAGTAAGCAAACGGAAAGTCACGACCCATTCCATGGAGAACAAGGTGCTATTCATTGTCTATCAAAACATTTCTTTTGGAACAACATTCTTGAACAAATTAAAAGCTTAAAAACTATTCATTGTAGATCCGAACAAAGAAATAAAAAGAATACACTTTTAATAATCATAATCGTCTTCAATTTTGTAATTTTATTCATAATTTACTTTATGAAAAAATCGGAGTTAAAAAAACTACCACTATAAGAGAAATTTAAATTCCCCTAATCCAAGAGATTTACTTATGATATAGTCAGTCATACTGGTGCCCAGAAATGTTACTACTTTGTAAACAAAACAGTCGTTAGTTCCAAAACGAAAAAATTTCCCGAGAATGAATTCGAACTTGTGACTTGTGTCAGAAAGTTAAACCGTATGTACTATCGATTTTTATGGCCCGTTGCCAGCTCTGCAGAGGAGATACAGATATGTTTTACTGCATTAAATGCTTTTAATAAATTCGTGGTAAATACTAGCTTAAAAATATCATAACTACAGTCACTCTAAATTGCATACTTTTAAATTATATTCCGAATATCGGAAAACCAAAGGCCATTCATAGTGACCATAACAGTTAATTGATCTCCAAAAAATGGACGAAGAAAGAAGCTAAGCATTGTATTGACACAGTGTTCTCATCAATTCGTCATCCACTAAGCAAAATTGTCACTTTATCATAAAAACAATTTGTCACTTTATTTAAGGCATTCATAAAAGATAAACATATATCATCAGTAACACACGTTTTATTCACTCGAGGTATAATTAATGTAAGCCTTCGTAGCATATTGGGCCAACACTGACTGAAATTCATTTGAAGAAAATGCCAAGTTGATTTTAGAAACGCTATTTCCTGTTACAAAAGAGACATAACGTGAATAACGATTAGAAATTTACGTTAATGGTTGGTAATATTCGTGAAAAGGGAATGACAAGAGCCGAAAAGTACAACGCTAATTACAGCTTTTAAGCTCACAACATATGAGATGAAGTTTAAGTAAAAGTATGTAATTTCTCGATTAAAGATTTGGAAATTACTGCTTAATTTCTGACTATTTAATTTTGATCACCGGAATATGAAAGATATTTGTCTAGACAAAATGAGTTGAACATTCTCCTTGACAAGGCATTTTGATTATTAAGGATCAAAACCCTGTGTGGGAGACGATACGGAGTTCCAAGATAAGTTAGTAAGTCGGCGCAGATAAGCAAGCCCACTACCAAGAAAAAAGTCAGACTCTTTGCATAAGTATGAGTTTGTCCTCACAATAACTCTTGTTACTTTGTATCCCAATTCTGTCCACCCAAGTCTTCTTGAGTCAACATATCTCACTTATACATAAAGCAAAGTCACTTAAGTCGTTGAAATCGGTAATCACGAAAACTACTCAACCGATCTTGCTGAAATTTTGCATACTTATTCTTGAAACTTCCTACATGGTTTATTGTAGTTTTTATCTTGAAGAAATTAAGAACAGTAGCCATAAATAAGTTCAAATTTTTTTTAAAATACGATAGCTTTTTACCTCAGTTATGTAGGATCCGTTAGGTGGCGTAGAAGTAAAATCGAAGCTACCTGCAATGGAATTAATTAAGTTTGGCCATTAAAAATATTAACGTTCCCTACATAACCATCAATTTCATCCGTTCTTTTAAGAGCAACCTAAGATTAAATACATTTTTAATGTTATTTCTGATAACGATTGGTCAACTGAAAGACTATACCTAGCAAGAACTTTACTGAAAGATTTCTTATAGATGTCTTCTAGGCGGTAAATGTCCACCTGAAAGACGTCTTTTATGTCTTAAGTCCAAAGGTGGACATTCGCTGACTAGAAGACGTCTATAAGAAATCTCTAAATAAAATGCTTGCTGGGTATAAAGCCAGCCACTATTAAACCAAGTCAGTCATTCACTGGCAGACGTCACGAGCGGAGTTTTTCGTCGCAGGTCTGAGATCCCCAGCGACCGATGACCCTTTATTACCCTCTCAAGTCTAAGCATTAAACCAGGAATCACTGATCATCTCCAAGGTCTGCGCTGGGCGAGCCTAACAGCTGTAAAGGAAAAATAAACTTTAGCGAATGGGACAGTCTCCAACAGATTTATTAAGTGAGGGATCAGCTTTTCATTATAACTCTTTTACGGTAAACACTTAAATCTTCCAGATTCTTCAACTGGTAGAATATGTATTAATATTTTTGGGGCGATAAAAATGTAGAGATTAAGCTCTAGAACATTGTTGCTCTGGTAATAAAGTTGTGAGATAAGAGAAAAAAAATTTTTAAGTGTGTATTTTTTAAGGGGCTTAAATCTTAACAGTTTTTTAGGGCCAACGATTATTTTATGGCATAAAGCACGCCTGGTACCTTTCAGCATAATTACATTATTTTCACTTTTTACAACTTATTATTTGACCAAATAAACTGTATGGATTTCAAACAAATTTGCCGCTGGTCTTCCTGTAATGTGTAGTTCTTTTGGTGCGGCAGATCACAATCCCCCCACAAAATTTGCCCCCCCCCCCATTCTTACACTATAGTTGACCCACAAAATAAGAAAAAGGACCCCGCACCAACCTAATGGGATTGTGGTTTCCAATGAAATGGTCTAAAATTTTAATATGCTACAGTTTATTACTTTCTGAACAAAAGTTACCATAGGCGCAAGACCCGAAAATGAACAGTTTTTGAGGAAATAATTATTTAAGTCGCCGATTTTGGAAAAAATTAGTTTGACAGGTGGCGCAATTCAGTATATATAATGTATATAGCTCGCTCGATGTACAGAGATATGATTGGAAAGGGTTATGTCGAGTGTATCTGCCATTCTTGACTATCAATGGGCGCTATATAGGATATTATAGTTTAGTCAGTAGTAGCGTAGCTCATTGGCAAGATTATCTTGTATAGTAGATCTATATCTAGGTAATAAAAAAAATCTCCAGTATTAGAAAGTGCTTCTCATAAGTAACCGATAAATAATTGGCTTTATCATTTTTTAACTATAGATAGCCAAAACAATACTCAATCAGGTTCATTAATATAAGTTGTCATTACAATTATTCTTATTGAAATAGATAAACTGACTCTCCTTTACAACTACACGTTGATTATTTAACAAAATTATTATTTGCGGAATCTATGCTATTATGAATAAGATTAATCATTTGCTAATGAAAAATATGTTTTATATTTAAACTTCTCTAGCTATTTTGTTTCCGCTATTGCTTACAGGTACAGTAAGCGTATATCTCGACTCCACCACCACTTCCTCGTCCAGTTCCAAAAACCTACTATTTGTTGATCCTGCGTTTCCTTCAACCTTTTCCTGTGGCAATGCTGATTCCGAGACACAAGATCAAGTTTCTCTAAGACAAATAATTATCTCTTGTTAGACTTAATACCTTTATCCTTACAACTTTTTTTGAAAAGATTAATTAAAACATGTTATCTTTACATTACAAGGACATTGTTAAGATTTTGTTGGTTTCTTAGACAAGCAAATGTATTATTAATCATATTTAAAGGCATACTTTGCTGATGTTTTTGGTTTTTATTATATTAACTGTATTTTTTTTAGATTCAACTATTCCTAATGTTGTATGAGTTGGTGACATATTTTTTATTTTAACTGTATGACATACGGTAAATTCATTATTACCGTGTTTTTTTATAAATTAAACCAACAATATGAACAAATTTTTGGTCACGTAACTGTGCAATTGAATTATTAGTTTTTTTTTTTATAAAATAAGATTCGTAGAAACAGTCATCATTCAATTTCATAACTGCTTTTAAAGGATGTTGTACCTGATAGTTTATGACAATATTGTATTCTTACAAGTACCAACTCATTACAGAATAGTTTTACTGGAATCGATGCTTGAGTGTTAACGTATTCTTTGATAATTAAGAGAGTGTGATTTATCCTTACAAATTTTACAATTTCTTAAATAATGCCTTTTGAACTTTTTATAGCTTGTAGTAAATGAGAGTTTAAGGTTTTAGAACAAAACGTCGAAATCATCCAGAGTGGATTTCAATTAGCTACTGATTTGCTAAGATGCGATAATGCACATACATTAAACGTCATTGCTTTTGCTTGCCAAAGTACAGTCCACATGTTACGAGATTTGTCATCCTTTCTTGTTTTGGCAATTTGTTTATCTGTTAGTACAAAAGCGATATAGAAAAACTGTATAAAACAAAATTATAGTAAAAAGTTATTTAATTTTGAATATCATAAAAAATCGGATTCATTGAAAAATAGACATCTTCTAACATCTATAACTGGGCCTAATAGTAATTTTTTTGTTTCAAAAAGTGTGAATTTTGTTTGTCTTGAAGAGACAATAAAAATGCGTTTCATAGAAATTTCGAAAATTTTAAGAGGACAAAGTTATTTAGTATTGCCTAATTGTAAAGGATCGCAAGGGTGACCCTCTCTAAAAAAATTTATCGTGTATTGGCTTGCTTCAAAGCTTTAATCAAGACGAGGAAGATACTCTCAAACAGAAAGTTGTTACTTTCAAGCTTAGTTGTTCGGCAGCATTTCTTAGATAGCAAAAAGGACTATTTTTAAGACTTAGAAGACTAATATCTGGGCTTCCTGGATATTTAGAGAGCTCAAATTTTGGCCAGTATCATATTTTATTAGGTACTACAACACACTTTAATTTTAGCCAAATTCGTGAACCCAACGAGCACACTTTTTAAACAGTTGTTGAAGTAACCCACACTCGCGCGCGCGCGCGCTCGTGTGTGTGTCTAATTATCGCCTTTTCTCACTAAGATAATTCTTGTTACGGAAATTTAATTACAAAAATCTAGGCACAATAAGATTAAATAAATTTTGAAACCGTATACTGTAAGGTTGCGTTTAGATAAACTCTGCCAGTTTGTGGAATATCACCCTTTGCCGCAAGTGTCAAAAAGGTTTAGAGAAAGTCACGCAATGTAACTTGACCCTTATTTTCACGACCCTTACTTTCAAGGCTAAATCTGGCAGTGTGCAGACTACCGTCGAAACCTAGCCCTATGATTTTTTTTTTTTTTTTGTAAAAATTTTAAACACTTTTTTTCATTGTACTCAATCACACCTGTTACTAACCTCTATCTTAACAGTCATTTAGACAAAAAATATTTTATTCGTTAGAGATTTTCACCCAGATTGACAGATTATTATACGAACACTTGAAGTATAGAACGTGAAAACAAGACACTAACATCATACTTGTGCATATCATAAGACAATTTTGAAATGCCGTGGAAAAATGTAATAAAATAATATGTTAGTATAATAACAATATATAATATATTGGTTATAAAATTTGTAGTTCAGTGTTATTAATACCTAATAACATTTAAATATGACGATTTTAGTATCGCATGATATTGTGTTGTGAAACTAAAAAATGTGAGAGTCAGAATTCGACGTATGTATAAGAGAAGTAGTATGCATTGTCTGCAATTTAAACTGACACATGCTGCTACCGTACCACTTAATGAGAAATTCTATATTTTTTTCTTTTTTTTTTAAATTTCTTCGCTAACAACAAAACGTTATTAAGTTTTTACTTATGCACGCAGAAACCAAAATAAATTCTACTTGTGCATACATTTTTACTATTTCTCAGCTCTTCCACTGAATCATCGTAGGTAAATTAAAAAACTTGAGCGTACAGAACTTCGGACTACACATTGTAATGGACTAAAAATAATATTTTTTGCGAAAATGAAACTTAAGACTTTCACCTAGTCTCCGTTTTTTGCTAATTCGTACACACCCATAACATAAAAGTCTTTTTCTTTCATGATCTTCTGTGATTTACAAGCTTTTATTTCTTATGTGTAAAAATTAAATGAGTAAAACAAAAAAAAGTTAAAGACTGGAATAAGATTCAAATTCTGTATGTTCTACAAACACATTTTACTTTTTGTTTTAAATGCCTGTGAAATGTAAAAAATGAATGCTGAATTAAAACAAAATTGTAAACATTCGTTAATATATTTTGTACTTGTGTATAGTAATAAATTTCACATTCATTGCAGGTATCTTTGTCGTATGGAGGAAATGAGACAGTCTTTGAGAATCATTGAACAATGTTTGAATAAAATGCCAAGAGGTGAAGTAAAAACAGATGATGCGAAAATAGTGCCCCCCAGTCGAAAAGAAATGAAAACTAGTATGGAAGCTTTAATTCACCATTTTAAATTATTCACACAAGGATTTCAAGTACCTCCAGGTAGTACTTACACCTGTATCGAAGCACCAAGAGGAGAATTTGGTGTGTACTTAGTCAGTGATGGTAGTTCGAAGCCGTACAGATGTAAAATTAAGGCTCCTGGGTTTGCACATCTTGCTACATTACAAAAAATTGGCCCTGGGCATATGTTAGCTGATATAGTAGCCATAATTGGGACTCTTGACGTTGTATTCGGTGAAATAGATCGATGATTTTGTACCTTTATTATTGAGTAAATTACAATAGGAGTTGTATTTTTCAGCTGTGTTTGTAACATACCAAAAATCTGAATAAAATAAAAAACGAATTACTTAGTGGCAATATAAACATATTTATGACGATACATAGTAAGTGCTTAAGCTTATGTAACTAAACATTTAACGAATAATTTTCAATAATTCTAAAATTCTTTAACCTCTGTTAGAATAAACCCACCCTGGCTTGACAATACTTTTAAAACTAAGAGTAATCAGTAGTTTTGAGACATAAAGGTACTCAAAGTATTTTTTTATAAATTGTAATTTATGAACTTGAGGTGCAGACTTTAGTTATATTTCTGCTTGAAAATTGAGATACGTAGTCCCAAGAAACAAGGCATCCTTTTAAACATAAATCTCTTGAAGCTAATTACGCTTCAAAAAAATTGTGCGAAGACAACTATATACGAGACATAATACTTTGAAAAATCAGTAAATTAAACACTACATTTTAATACAAGTAATTTTTTATTTAAAGCACAGACAGATAAGGAATTTTAATTTGTTAAATTTAATACGTAATATGGTATAATTTAAAGTCATAAGCAATATAATCTCTTAAAATTACAAATTTTTTGATCCTAAATAGATAATTGGTAATTTCAAAAATTTTGTTGTAATACTCATCTTATTTATTTTCCTATTGCGTACACTTTCGTACCAATTTCTAAATTCTGAGGTCTAGCATGTTTATCATAATGTTTTTTACTTGTATGTTTACATTTAAAGAGCTCATCATGAGCTGTACCTGTTTCATGCGTATCTCTTAAGCAACGGATCAAATTAATGAAATAATTATTATAAGACAGAATTTGATTTTCGGTTGGATATGGATTTAGTGGATATGCTTTTCTGACGTATATTAATTCATATAGTATAAATCTGGTAGCTGTATGCAGTGATTTATTGTATTCATCTATAGCAAAATTTTGTCCCAGTCCTGTTTAGTTAAAGCTTTTGTTCTTAAAATGCTTGCAAGCATGGCATGACTACGTTCTAGTGAACCGTTAGATTGGGGATGGTGTAGTGGTATTAAGGTTAAAATCAAAAATTTGCGTTAAATTTGTTAGTATATTATTTCGAAATTACTTTCCATTATCGCTGAGTACTATTCTAGGCACTCCATACAATGCTATAAAGTGTCTTGCCCAGAGCGTCTGCGACTGTGATAGCTCGGATGTCGAGTATAGCTACTACTACACAGTATTGTGAAAATAGACATTGTGTAGTTAATATATATTTATTTCTAGATGTTGTTGCTAAAGGTTCTACAGTATTGATGGCTATTTTTGAGAAAACTTGAGCTGGAGTATCAGTTACTATCATAGGTTCTTTTGTTTTTATCCATGTTAGTTTTTGTTCTTGGAAAATTGCATTTTCGTACAAAATTTTCAATATCTTTTCTCATACCTTCACAGTAATACAATTCTCGTATTCTATGAGTTTTATTCATGCCCCTATGTCCGCCAAAGAGACTGTTATGGCATTCTATTAATTTTTGTTGTCTCATTTCGTTTGATAAACAAGCAAATTCACCGAAACATTCAGTTATTTTAATGTTTACATGACTAACTTCTTGATGAATTCCTCTGGACAAATTGTTGGTTATTTCACCCTTTCTGAATATTCTCAATGTTTCAATATTTTTATTTTCTATTGCTTTGGCTAAACCTGCTAAGCGTGAGTGAAGATCTTGAAGTAATATTTCATCTCGTTCTCTTTCTTTGATAACCAAACAGAATACTAATTTATTTGTATAATTGCTTGTTATTACGTCACATACTTGTGGTTACATTTTATTCGATTCGGATTTTGAAATATAATTTAAATCTAATAATAATTTATTGTTAGTAAAATTAAGCGTCAAGTCAGCCAGAATATACGTTGCAATGTTGTCTTTTGCATATATTAAGGTGGTTCTTCACCTAACCCATTTACTTAAACTTACAGGGAAACTTGAAGAGATTGTTATTAAAGTTATAAGGCATCTTCTCTTAAAATTTTAAGTCCCTTTATCAGGCAAATTTTTGAAAACAAGTCAGTCAAAAAATGCACTTTTAACATGTATTCTTATGTAGGTTACTTTTCCATACTACGATATCATGTAATATCTCGTAAAGTAGACTTAAGATCGTAATAGAAAAAGTTTGTAGTGAAAGAAGAACTTTTCAGCTTTCTAATAATATAACAAAAGTTTGGGCTGATCAGGGAATTAGTATACGATATTTAATCGTAAACGAAATGTCTGCCGTGTAAACTGCGGCAACGTCTGCTTGAGCAGGAGCGTACATGCCATTTTCAGAACCTTGCATCAAAAAAAAATTTTTTTATAACTCTTTCTCTGACTTCATTAGCTTGTTTATTTGTACATAAATGCAATGATATTATAGTCAAGTGCCAGTAAAACATATTTTATGTTGCAAATAATAAGCTAATCGAAAATTAGAAAACCACAGGGTCCCGTGTCGCTTTGATACGGCACCATCGTGAAGAACCACCTTAAATATTTTCGTGTGCTTACTATTTCAAGGTGATCCATTTCTGTTCTTATTATAAGTCTAATTATAGCGCTTTCCTTACGAGTGACTTGGTCATCGCGGTCAGCATTCCATTGCTGCTCTAAAATTTCGAATGCGGCTGTAGGACGAGTAGACAGTGTCAAGTTACTCTGCTTCAGGGCATAATGCTGTTTTATGAATGTGTCTCGCTGTTTAGCACTTGAATAAGAAGGTGTATTGGGTGTACTACCATGCGTTTTTTCTTCCTCTCTAGCTTCTTCGCTATCTTCTTGTTCAATGGTAGAAACATTAGGCTCTTTCCATACAATATCGACATCGTCTCTTATTACCGTAGATGCAGCCTTGGAGCGTCTTATAGGTAATTTTGATCTTATTAGAAAGCTTCCTTCTTCTATAGAATTTTTAGAGTCATCGGAATAGTCTAGTGCATTATTAGATAAAGTTTTTAAATTCTGAAAATTTGTTTCAGTTGACTCTGGTTCGTTATTTTCTGTTATTCCTGGTGGTATGAAATTATCCCAATGTAAAGATGGGTCAGCAAAATTTGTACTTTTGCAAACTATTAGTTTAAGGATATTGTTGATCATTATTTTCATCTGAACTGCGATCCAAAGCATCTTTATGCGTTGATCTGCGAGCGTTAGATTGTAGCTGTGGTATTTGCTTTATTTTAGCAACCATTTCATTTTTTAATGTACTTGATGAGTCAGTATCAAACTTAAATCCCACTGATTTTCGAGGTTCAGTTTCCATTTTTTTATTTGTAGAAGTCGTAGAAGTTGACGGTTGTTCTGAAAGGTTAAATATTTCTTCCAAGTTACTGGCTCCAGGAACAGCGTCTTGTTGTGACTCATTATCTGTTGTGGTTGAAATGGATGATGAATCTGGTTTAGTGTTCAAGAGACTAGAAAGTAGAGATTTATCTTTTTAGAGTATCGGTGCTTGCTGATTCTCTTCATCTTCCGATGTATATAGAATTTCTGTATCATCAGAGTCTGAAGTGGCCGTGGGTCTGTCAGGAGGTGAACTTCTTTTTTCTTGAGTTCGATGCTTAAGTAGCCTTTGAGCTATTGATGGTCCAGGAAGTTTTCCTTGCCCTCTTTCCATTCCTGGCGATATAATGAGAGGAGATTTTTATAGCCCTTTTTTCTTCTCGTTGCTTGCTTTGCTGTAGTAGTAGGTTCGAGCGTACTTGAGCTTTGATTGTATATCACTGGCCCTATTAGCATATGCAATAGATGTTTTTGTTTGTCGAGAGATTTTTAAAATAGGTTTTAAGGGTGACATACGGGACTGGATTGTTTTATGATTACTAGACTCGCTGTCAGAGCTCGAACTGTTGAAGTGACTACTGCTTTTGTTACTGCTGGATGTTGGAATTTTTAAAACTATTTTATGCCTCCCCTTAAAATCTATATCATCTTTTACGGTATTTATTTCATAAGAATCTGCAGGGTTACGCGATAAAGCGTCAGCATTTGAATTCAAACATCCAGGTTTGTACTTATAGGTGTAGTTGTACCCACGGAGTTTTGCTCTCAATCGATGAAGGCGACTTATGGGGTCTTTTACTGATTCGATCCATTTCAAAGGCTCGTGATCTTCGTAAATTGTAAATTTCCATCCGTATAAATAGTGTCGAAAATGTTTTACGGCTGCTATAACTGCTACACACTCTTTTTCAATAGTGGTGTAATTTCTTTTAAATTTATTGAGAGTTCGAGACATGTTGGCTACAGTATGGTCTTCTCCTTATTCTCCTTGACTTAAAACAGCACCGAGAGCTAAGTTGGATGCCTCGGTTGTTAGAATAAATGGTTTGTTGAGATCGACACATGCAAGTACCGGGGCCTCACACAGGGCTGATTTTAATCTTTCAAAGCGCTTTTCCTGAGGTTTAGTCAAATCGAATCTTTGACTTTTTCGTAATAATAGGGTTAAAGGCTCTGTAGTTTCAGCGTAATTTTTAATAAATCGTCTATAATATCCTGTGAGTACTAAAAATTCTCAAAGTTTCGTACAATTTGTTGGTGTTGGAAAATTTTTTAATGGCTTCAAGTTTCTTGGGATCGGGTATTACTCCATAACCACCTATTTCATGTCCTTAATATGTTACTTCAGGAGTTACAAAGTCGCATGTATCTAGCTGTAATTTTAAACCATCATCTGATAGTCTATTAAATAATTTTCCTACTTTTATTTCATGTTCTTCAAAAATTTTGGCACATATTATAATATCTAAAGATGTAAATAGTTCTGTGGCTTGCAATCCAAATAATACAAAATCCATTAGTCTTTAGAAAGTAACTGGTGCATTGCTTAATCCAAATGGCATTCCTGTATACTCGTTATGTCTGTACGGAGTACTGAAAGCTGTTTTACAGCGATCTTCTGGAGATACTTCAATTTGACAAAATCCATTAGTTAGATCAAATACTGAAAAAACATTTTAACCCGCCAATTTGCTCTAATATCTCTGTAATATTAGGCAATAGGTAAGCATCAGGTATTGTTTAAGCGTTTAATTTTGTGTAATCTATTACAAGATGATGTCTCTTAGAGATTATGCTCCAGGACTTAGTTGCTCTGGTAACAAAGTTGTAAGACTGGAAAAAAACAATTCTTCATTATATATTTTTGTCAGTTTTGAATCCTTACAATTTTAATAAATAGTCCTTTTTATTTATAATAACGTGAGAAAGTGCAAATCAACAACCCTTTAGGGCCAACAACCATTTCATGGCGTAAAGAACGCATGGTACTTTTCAGCATAATTATATTTTTTTCATTTTTTACAGCTTGTTATTCAACCAAATGAACTGCATGGATTCCGAACAAAAATGTTTTGAGTAAGAAATTTTTTTTTTCTAAGAAGTGTCAGGAATAGATGTAAAATTTTGAACTAAAAATGCTAGTATTTAATATTAATTTAGTAATAATGTTACTCAAACGTCTCTAAATGTTTCGTTGTCTCTTTTGAACTCTAAAAATCATCACGCTGACATCATTTTTCTGCAAATAATTTTAAAGATAAACACTTACCTAGGCTTTACGTAACTTTCCGAGCATCTCCCTACTCTTCCTGAACCTGTGAAAGTTTTTGAAGTCCAATATTATAACCACGTAATAAATAACTAAAAATTGTTGCACGAGAGAAAAATAAGCTCCCGCACTTGAAAAAGATTCATTTTTCGAGATACCACACAAGACAGCAATGCCTTGAAAGCAGAGTTCAGTACGATAAAGACTTGCAAGCTACAGGCTGACGCAACTAGAGTAGAGCTCAAAAGAGTCTCTACCCTAGTTCCCCTATTCCTACTTTCCATTTCCATGTGATATATGTATGGCTAACTCAAGTCCGGTTCACAGCTTACATACTACATCTATAACCCCACCTGCATATTACGCCATAGTCCAGCTAGTTGGATCTTTTATCGTTTTTGCTGATCATAACTTCAAATCGTATCTACGGTTTTTTTTTATTTTTTCTTTTCTTTACTACAATCGTTTTTAAATTTTTATAAAAACAAATTTATGCTTTCCATAATTGCGTTGGTGATTAATTTTTATTTGGGTTTTATAAATCAACGGCTTCAAAGAAAAGAAAAACATGAGTTTATTGTGACAGTTACAAACTACTTATACTCGCTGCATTTTAAGTAACACTAATAACACGTTGTTAATAAAGATCAATAACAGTTACTAAGCTCCAATAAACAGTAACAAGAGTTACAATTCTTCATTTTTCTTCTGAGTAATAATACAAATGGACGAACAAGTTTCTTTAACCGATTAAACCACTAAGCTCTAGTGTACTTGTTATAAATGAATAATAATAATAATTATCAAGCAAGCACCTTAAATCTAAAAACTTCGTGTACTCAAATCTTGATTTTCAATAAGTAGAAGCGTTAATTTAACAAGCACCTTTATCAGAATAGTCCAGTCTGCTTTAATTTTTTTACCTAAAACAAATTAAAATTTTAGTTAATGAACAAGCACCATTGACGGAATAATCTAGTACACCCAAGTCTTCTTGATTTCAATTTATTGTCATGTTAACTAATGTGATCTTGTCTTTTTATATCTTAAATGAATGAAAATGTCAAGTATCAATAATCAAGCACCTCGAACGGAAAAATCAAATGCGCTCTAGTCATTTTACGTCAAATTGTTCAAATTTTGAATTTATAAATAAGTACCTTTGACGTAATAATGAAGAACGCCCAAGTCTTCTTGATTTACATTTATCATATTAATTAAGAATCATTTATAACCTCGTGACCTAGTACGCTTCAGTTTACTATTCGTAAAAAATTATACGTCTATTTATAAACAAGCACTTTTAACAGACTAACCGACTTTGCCCAAGTCTTCTACATTCTTATTTATTGTGGTGTTAATTATTCTAAATAAGCGCTTATAACAAAATGTCAGAACCTTATACAAAAAGAAATATACATTATGTTTTTGCGTTATATTGATACATTCTTACATAATTACTATCATTCATTTATGTCTTAATATTTAAACGAGCTACTAATGCTAATTATTAATAACCAAATGCTTTTTGGGGCGGCTGCCTTCGGGTATAAAGAAGAGAAAGAGAAAGGGCTGCAGAGTTAGGTGCTGCCATTGCGGAAAAAGCCAAGGGCTCGCCGAGTAAGCCTCGAGCCGACATGCGACAGCCACCGCATGCGGAGAGTAGAGAGAGTTTTAGTTGCAGAGAGAGAGAGAGAGAGAGAGAGAGAGAAATCTGATGGACCATCTCCAGTCCGTCGTCAAGACTTGAGAGTTAAAAGGTAGCATGTCTTTCCTCTGTTTTCTTGCGTCGTGCTAGGGATCGTAAGCGCCGGTTGGACACCGGTCCAAAGTAGAGAATAGGGATAAGAAGAGATGGTGTGTTGTGTGTACCTGTGCAAGAGAGAGTGTAGCGAAGGTACGAGAGATCGTGGGAGCATGGTCGGGAGTGCCGCTTTACTAGTGTTCGCGCGTTTTTTCTAGGGTGTGAAGGGTGAACGAGGATAGAAGGACATAATCGAGAGAACGAAAACGAAAAAGAGGAATTAACAGAGCCGAGACATAGGACATGAGAGACAAATGTGGGGATACGTTTAGAAATAGAGAGAGAGAGAGCAAGGTAGAGAGAAAAGTGAGAGCGTGCAGAGTAGAACGAAGTATTGGGCCGGGTAGAGAAGCAGATTAGGACAAAGGCCACCAGGTAGAGTAATATTAGTTCGAGAGAGAGAGAGAGAGAGAGTAGAGTAAAGTGTGTTTATTTATGCTAAGGACCTGCGGTCCGTATTATCCTAAGCTCAAATTTTACAAGTCTGCTGAAAGCAGTTTATACAATGTTATTGACACACACGTCACCATAGTACATAACATATCAGATAAATTAATAACTATAAAGTTAATTAAGATGAACTATGAAATAATAGTTAATATAATTTAGAATAAATGAAACAGTTACAATCAAATATAATAAAATCTACTAATAGTCTTTAAGTTTTAAAATATTACCTAGTTTGATAGCACATGTTACAACGTATGAAAGAATGTATAATTTTATTACTGTAGTCTAACATATTAACTAATGAAACACTTAAATAATCTCTTTTTAAATAAAGCTGAAGTTGGGATAAATCGTAGATTAGCAAGTAATGCATTACATTCAGTAGCAGCTTCAATGGTAAATGATTACCTACAAGCATCGAGATTAACATGCGTTACTAGTAACTCTGCAGTATTTAAATTTCTGAGACTAATTGCACTTGGTGAGACAAATTTGGAGGTAAATAGTTCGGCAATATGAGTAAGCTTTTGTGATATAAGGATTCTTTGCACAAGATAACATATCTTCTTCTGTTAGAATATGACATAATACCGCATTTTTGTAAGCTTGTATGATACGCTCAAATTTTTGGATACCATCAATGGGGCGAAGGGCAGCATTTATGCAACGAGCTCCATTTCCGATAGTAGGCCATATAAAAGAGACGCATAGTTATCCAAGTATGGAAATATAAGTGAACGAACGAAAAGAATCCTAGTATGACGTGAGAGACTATCCTTAAATTGCCTTATCCCTGCCCACGCAGAGTAGCATTTGCTTGAAACTTTCGTACAGTGTGATCTCCATGTTAACGAACTATCAAGTGTGACACCCCGCAGGTTATTATTTTCAGTGGGTTCTATTGTCACATTGTTAAATATTAGAGCAGGTAATAATTTTTTTGCATGAAATCGATTTTCTATTCTTCT
Organism: Copidosoma floridanum; assembly: GCF_036245765.1. Lineage (NCBI taxonomy): Eukaryota > Metazoa > Arthropoda > Insecta > Hymenoptera > Encyrtidae > Copidosoma > Copidosoma floridanum. The sequence goes on from NW_028321897.1 coordinate 20,627,110, forward strand.
AGTGCCAAGCCATGTTACCTGCGTTTTTCTGTTATAAGCAGTGAAGCCATTCAGAGCCAACCACTTTGACATATCTGCTAAGATCTTATTCGCTCGCTGTATAATAGTCGCGGCCTCATGAGTTTTACCTTGTATATAAAAACAAAAATCATTAGCGTAGATGTCGTACCTACAAACTTTTTAACTGTTCAAATTTGTGTGCCCTTTGGTCATGCGTTATATGGTTACGAATATTTTTTCGATATTTATCTTGTAAGTTTTTACTTGACCCGTTCGATTTTAAAGTTTATTAAGGGTGCCCGTACACCGGAGATCTGCACTTGCAGGTTCCGGTCAAATCACCTTAAGCCCGTGCGAGTGTAAAAGAGATACAAGAATATATGTTCTCTACTTGCACTTGCACGAGCTTACGGCGATCTGACCTGAACCTGCAAGTGCAGGTCTCCCACGTACAGGCACCCTGAGACTAATTTTAATTTAAAATTTTTGCACCCGTTCAGTGACGTCACACAATTTCTAGTAATTTTTTTATGTATTATAGTAATCATATTTTATTATTTACTATTGATTAAGAAATTGAAAATATTAATTTGCTATTCTAAGAAAAAAATTTTGGTACATTGTCAGAGATTTGATAGCGGGACCTTCACGTGTCTATCAGATGCTCAAGTAATCAACTGCGCCACAACGCCACTCTGTTCTCGCTTTATGAATACAGTACATATATCAACTGCCCCTTTACATTACATGTATAGGAGACAGAAAGAAAAAGAAAGAGAGAGTGTGTGCGTGTCACTACATGTATGTCTTACACACTATGTTTATACTACTCGCTGTCGAGAGAGCATGCGGTGGTGAGAGGACGAACAGGAGCGGAGGGGGCAAGAAACGGCGTAGTATGCAAGTGGAGGTGTAGGTGTAATATATATACTGTGCATTCAAAAATTTCCGGGACTGATTTTCTGCAGACGGTACAAGTCGTGCCATCTATCGAACAACGCTTGATCTACATTGTTTGAGGTGTCTTTTATCGTATATAATTGGTTCTACGACGATCGCTTTACTATTTACTGTCAGCTGTTGTACATTCACTTACGTGTTTAGAACGCTTGTCGGTATTGTAAAAATGGAGCGGCGTGGTGCGATCAAATTTTGTTTGAAACTTGGTAAGATGGCTACAGAAACCTTCAAAATATTGAAAATTGCGAACGGGGACGACTGCTTGAGCATAAGTAAGGTGTCTAAGTGGTATTCAAGATTCTCAACAAGTCGACCAATGAAAACATTGCTAGTGTGCACGCTGTGCTGGAGAAGAATCGAAGAATGAGTGTGGATGACATTGCACACAAGCTAGGTACTTCCATTGGTAGTGTGCACTCAATATTGACCGAAGATTTAGGCATACGAAAGGTGTGGGCCAAATTCATTCCATGTTCGTTAACGTTCGAACAAAAAGCGCAACACATTCAGACTTCGGAGGCGTTAGTTATGGCGGCTAGTATGAATGCGAATTTTCTTTCAAGTATCATTACTGGCGATTAGACGTGGTGCTTTCAATATAATTTGACAACGAAGTGACAGTACACTGAATGATGGTTACCTGAGGAAGAACGTTCGACAAAAGTGCATGCCACAAAATCAAAAATGACAACATTGTTGATTACATTCTTCGATGCCCAGGGAATAATTCACCATGAGATTGTCCCTCCCGGTCAAACAGTCACAGGATGTATTTATGTCAAAGTTCTGAAACGACTGCTCGCACGCGTGCCCCATGCGAGGCCAGGCAAGAGTGATTGGTGTCTGCTTTACGATAACGCCCTTTCTTACTCTTCGTATCTTGTGCGCAGTTATTTGGCCAAACAAACGGTTACCGTACTCGAGTACTTTCTCTACTGGCCAGACCTGGCACTGGCAGAATTTTGGCTATTCCCTAACTCAAGGCAACCTTAAAAGAAGAATATCTCAACAATATAAAGACAATAAAAGAAAATGTAATCACAATTTTGAAAAGTATCTCAAAGAACGAGTTTCCAAAAGCTTTTTAAGCCTTGTATGATCGCTCGCACAAGTGAGTAGCCCGTGGAGGCATGTACGTTGAAAATTAATAAAATAACAATTGAATTCTGTCAAGTTTTATATGTTTTATTATTTCAGTCCCGGAACTATTTGAATGCACTGTGTAAGCTATGAACTAGGCTTTAATTAGCCATACATATATCACATGGAGATGGAAAGTAGAAGTAGGAAAACTGGGATAGAAGTATTTGAATGCAGCACGCAGCACGTGGACAGCAAATGTGTTTGTGTTCAGCAGTGTTTGCAATGTAGTTAAAATATTAAAAGTAATTTATCAGTACCTTTGCGAGTAACGGACGATCAAAGGTTGACAACTCTCCTGCTATGGCCGGTGAATTAGATTGTGTGTGAAGCCGTTAATATATTATAAGATATAAAAAGCTCAATTGAATGGTTAGCAAAACTTAATTTATTGATTCAAAAATATTATAACAACAATTTAAACAATCAGACGGACGTTTAATAATACAACTCGTTTCAGTTAATACCAGCTACTTGTTTGTTGGTCGGCTGTTTCACCAGGAAAAAGAGAACGAGCTCGTAGGGTACGATTCTATTTAAACCCTAAATTGGATCGATAATCAGGGGTGGGATATGTGGTGAGTTAAGAAGTGGAGGTTCATTTGATTAACATATTCTTGGAAAAGAAGAGCAACTGCAAGACTAGGACAGATGTTCAATTTGGCGGGAATGGAATTAGGGAGCGGGAATTGCTGGTCAGCACGCGACCGATCGAGCGTGTGTTGATATTGATCCGTGGGTGCGGCCAAACGGTGCCAGGAATTGGCGAGACAGATGATCTTTCTTGCCATACACGAAACACTACACTAAAGTGGACTGTGCGGAACTAAATCCTACCCCTCGATACAGAAAGCAGGCTCTAAAGAACGAATTGTTGGGTTCGTTCGTGATGGGTAGCGCTGCTTAAACCGCCACAGGAATCGCAGTTTATTTTCACATTGGTTTATTTGTCCAGTCCGGTCTGGTTGTCCTTGGGAACAGTCCCAGTTTCTGCCGTTGACCGTTCGCACGTGTTTGGGCCGTTATCGCCATCAGTTGGGCGTGCGCGTCGTCGTCTACCGGGTTAAATATGACCGTTGCCAATAGCGAGTCTGGGTCTTGATTGGCCGGTCCACTATCTCTGGAATCATCAAGCTTTACCTTGCTGCAAGAGGAAGTCCGATTCAATCCCTCAAGTCGTTTGGTCACTTCAGTGACTTCTGATATCCTTGTTTGTGGTGTAGGATTCAGATCAGCTGCCCTCTGGACGAGCATGGTTTCTACCTCTGGAGGAGAATGATACCGTCCGTCCAAATTCTTTTGACTTTTCCAACGTTTTCCGTAATTTTCTACGTTTTGTAAACTGCAAATTACCCAAATCGCCTTGGCCTTCCGATACTCTAGTAGGATATTTCGGTAAGCTCCTAAAATGGCATGGTAATTTATCCTTACGCTGGTCTGACAGTCCTCTGAGCGGTTCAGGAAGTTCTTGGGGTCCTTGGTTTGGGTGGTCTTTTCTCTATAGCTACCTTGCGGCTTTACTATTATTAAATATAATTACTATTATTAAATATTTAACCATATTGAATGTTATTAATAAGGAATGATCGTAATAATAATAATAATAATAATAATAATAATAGTAAAAATAATAATAATAATGATAGTAATACTTGCATAGTGACGTACTACAATTGTACGTATGTTTACATGTTTTAAACTGTGTTGAAAAAAAGTACATTTTTATTCTATAAATAAATTATTTTTCAACAATTTTCAATAACTCTTATTATTATTCAAGTGCAGTTTGATTGAATATAATCATTTCCTACAACTTTGGCACGTTAAGAAAGAAAAAAACAACAGTAAGTTGTATAAAATTATTAACGTTAATTACATAAGTCCTCCAATTATTTATATGAAGTTGTAAGTCTGCAAAACCTTAATATTATTAAGAGCTACCTCACGTTATAAAAAAATGATCAATTTATCATACGTGGTTCCCGAGATCTCGTTAGTTTTAATGCGCGTTTTTATTTTTAACGCCGACGCTCGGAAACTCTAGAGTCACGATGCAGAGAGAGGGCGTGGCCTACGGCTGTTTTTTGACATCGATTTTTCTTGTACTTCAAGAATGTCAAACGAAACGACGTTTTGCTAGGTTGTGGAGTAACTTTGGACGAGTACAATGCCGTTTAAAAAATGTCAATATGTTGAAAAACCAGCCACGACTGGCTTCTTTGCAAAGGGATCATTTTTTGCTTCTTGCAGCAGTTTGCTAAAAGTTTACAACTGATCTTCTGGAATTGAAATTTTTGAACTTTTTAAACTAAAATTTAGTGTGGAGGTTGAGAGGCACAAGATCTACCTTGTACTCGATTTTTAAGTTTTAGTATTTAAAGAAATGCAAGTAACAGATTTTTGAAAAAACGGTCGAAGTAGCACTTTTTTTAACATTGCTACAAAATGACTGGACCCATTTTATCTCACAGGAGCTGATTTTTTACGTTTTTAAATTGCGCATCTTTGTCACTTAAGTAACTTTTGTGTCCGACTTTCCAGTTTTTTTTTTTTTTTTTTTTCTTCGCAGAAAACCATTTTTTGCCATTATTACTATTTTTTTGGGTGTGGGAAGCAATTTTTTAAATCGAAAACATAATATATTTTACTAACACCACTATTTCCATGCAGCAGATGTCAGGCTCTTAAACTCAGCTAATGTAAAAGACGCGTTAAGAGCTAATCACTCTTTCTACGTGAGCTTTTCCGCTTTTATTTGGAATAAGCAGCTTTTCTTTATACCTGCTAAAAAACAGACACGTAATCTCTACCTCTTCGCAGAACATATTTTTCAGGTTTATGATGATAATAGTGTAGTCTTTTGAATCTGGAAAGATCCAATCAAACATTTTTTTGTCTCGTGAATAATAAATAAAATAATTTTTTGGGACTGTAAAATAAAATTGGAAGACTCATCTAGAAAGGATTATATTTATAGAAGAATTTGTAAGAAGGCGTCAGCAAGCAGAGCGTGCTAGTTAGCAGTACTTCTCTACTATATAATATATAGTAGAAGAGGATTCTGTCGTCACTTGCTCAGATTGACTTAAAAAAATGTTTAAAAAGAAGTTGGTTGAAAAAAAATTTTTTCATAGTATTTCTACTGTACACATCATCAGTAACAAATATCCAAAGGGATGCAACTACAAGATTAACTAGTCAAAAGTTATACGAAGTTTTATAAATGTCAGTTTTCATCGATTTTTCAATAATTGTATCTCTTTCTAACACGTGTAGCTAAGCTTTTTCAACAGTTCGATTGTTCTTACTGGGCTTAAATAAAAGCTGAGGTCAAGACCTATCGATTAAAACAAAATTTGTTCGATTTTGTGCCTCCATTCAAAAGTTACAGCTGTAGTTAAGTTTCCTAGGATCTTCGCCCATTAAAAAACAAAAACTATCGTCGAAAAAGTTTTTAGAAGAAATATCAAAACAAACATGGTCCGTAATTAATAAAAAAATTTTTAATTTGAGCCGAGATGATACAGATGATCTTGAAGCAGATGACGAGTCCTTGATAATAAGTGCTTTGCAAGAAAGTTCCAATACTTCGGCCGACCGCGTTCATAAAATTAAAATTTTAACTATTTTTTGATCGTGGTCTTATAAAAAAATTGAAGACACATTTCCTTCCGCAACTTTTCACATAATAGGCATAGCAAAAAATGTTGCTCGAGATACGGGATTGATTGGGGATCCAAACCCAAAACAACATCTATCTCTAGAAGATAATGTTATCGATACAATTTTTTGCTTGTACCAGTCTGACAACTACACTCAATATATACGCGGAAAAAAATTACGTTTCGATGAAAGTAGACGAAAAATCGGTACCAATTAAAAAAACACTAGTATTAAATGATTTAAAAGAATTTTATAAAATTTTTACTTGTACGTATCCAACTATGAAGTGTAGTTTCTCAAAGTTTACTAGCTTAAGGCCGAAATGTTGTATTTTGGCAGGTGCTTCTGGTACTCACTCTGTTTGTGTATGTCCTATACATGAAAATGTTAGTTTATTAGTGAGTGGTGCCAATTTTAAATCACTAACTTCTGGTTCTGAGCTGCCTTTGATCAATTATAATGATTGTTTGGATCGTATGGTACGCAAAAACAAAACTACTGATTGTTATTTAAATTCTTGTAAGAAGTGCCCAGGCGTGACGAATATTATTGAGCAAGAGGAGGACATTTTTGAAGAAAATTGTATTGAAATTTTTATCTACAAACAATGGGTTACGGTTGAAAGAATCTCATTGCAGACCCTTATATCTCCAGTTGATTAATTTTTACAGAAGTTAAGTGAAGGTTTGCAAAAACTGTTGATTCATTTATTTTTGGTTAACAAACATAAGGATTTTTCAAATGAGATGAAAAATAAACTGAGAGAAAATGAGTGTATCGTAATTTGCGACTTCTCATAAAATTATGCTTTCATAATTCAAAATTTGGTTGAGGGTATACGTTGGAACAACAACCAGGCAACCGTACATCCATTTTCAATTTATTAAAGGAATGACTTGCATGAATTAAGAATTTTAAGTTTTGTTTGCATTTCCGGATGCCTACATCACGACACTATTGCCGCACATCTATATCAAAAGCAGTTGATTGAATTTATTAAAATAAATTTACCGTGTGTTAATAAAATAATATTCATTTCTGACGGTGCGAGTTAACAGTATAAAAATGAAAAGAAGTTCATTAATTTCACTCATCACTTTGAAGACTTTAAAATAGCAGCAGAGTGGCATTTTTTCACACTTCACGTGGAAAGGAGCCATGCGACGGAATAGGCGGGACTGTAAAACGACTAGCTGCCAGATCAAGTCGTCAGAGAATTAACAATCCCATTCGAACGCCATGAGAATTTTTTGATTGGGACACAGAATCACTGCCAAATATTACTTGTCGTTATTCTACAAATAATGATTACGAAGAAGAAGGAAAATTAGTGTCAAAGAGATTTTTGAGAGCAACAACGATTAAGGGAACGCTAAAACATCATAACATGGTTCCACTATCTCGTTAAGAATTAGAAGCGAGGCTGTTTTTTTTGCACGAAAAAACAAATATTGTTAAAATTTTTAAGTGACATCATTTTGTTATGAAACTGTAAAAAAAGTTTTACTTGTACATGACAATTTTGTTACATTATTAAATAAATATTAAGCAATCATAATGTTAACTTGCTTTTTTGTTACACATTTTTATTAATTCAATAAATTATAATTTCTTCAGTTATTATTGCTCATCTCCATTCTACAATTAAAAAATTACTCTTAATAAATAATGGAATGGTGATTTCTCACTTTTTTGCATAATACAAAATTTTGAGATTATACTGACAAATCGTAAATACAAAAGTTGTAGATCTTTCAATTATCTACAACTTTCACATTTAACTTTTTTTGATACGAGGTACAGTTAAACAACGAGTTACAAAAAACAGTTTTTTTACTATTACGTGCTACAAAAATTAATATTTTAATAATAACAATTGAAAAGTCTTTATATTTTAAAAACACAATTTTTACTAAAATTTAAAGTTGAATACGATGGTAATAAGAACTTAATTAATTTTGGGGGCAATTGTTAGAAATCTATTAAAACAATGAAATTGTTAATAGCAATATTATTCAGTCAATAATTTTTTTTTTTCAATTTTTTTCTTAAAGTTCAATTTTTTAGCTACAAAAGTGCCGTTGGTGAAAATTTTGTAGCTCTAAAGGATTTGGAGCTATACATCGTTTAAAATGAGTCTCCAACCACTATTGTGAAATTTTTTTTAGCTTATAAGATCGAAAATAGGCGGTAAAAAAAAATTCCTTGGACACGTATCTCTTATTTTTCAATATAGAAACAGGAAAAAAATTTTTAGTTAAATCAGAGAGTTGAAGGTCAAAATCTGTTTGATTTGTAAGAAAAACCCCAATAACCCACTCCTCTGCTCGTAGGCACACATTCGGTATACCCCCTCCACGTGCCTCCAAAATGTGCCCCTGTATGCTCATTTTCACGTGAATCCACTCCTCTTCTAGTTGATGTACGCTGATCGATACGAGTCTCACACTCTCGAAAAATGTGCGCCTGGTTCGATAGCTGGCCGCGGTGGGTGGCCCTGATCAGTATCAAAAATTTGTCTCGCACCGTAGCATTGGCGTTAGCAATCTCTCTACTCATCTCTGCTTAACCCTAAATCTCCTGAAGGAAATATTAAAAGAAATACCATTAAATCAATAAAATGTGACAATTTATTTAAACACTTTTTTTTATGATTATTTGGTAACAATTTAGGATTCACGCATAGATTAAAATTTTGTGGTAAACTTAAGGCCGAACCGATAATAGCACCACATGCTGTGGTTAACGACTAATTATTTCAGTGTTTTTGATAATGAGTTTTTAGTAAAAAAAAAAAATTGTATAATTAGAAGTCTTTTCAAGGTTTGTAACCTAATGCAAATCCTTACAACTTTTAGCTGTATGATTTTTTTTCACGTTAAAGTCAAAATTTTTATATGTTTCCTGAGAAATTTGTAAGTTTTACTAGAAATCCTTCTTTGTTGAATTGCTAATTGATTGCCATCTATGTACAACTTGGTACGCTTCAAAGCTTTGCTATAATCTGATTTTAAAATATTGGAATTCACATGACAAATTTGGTCTTAAATTTCAATACTATGAAAAGACTTTTTTTTTGTTCTAGCTCGTTACGCATAAAAGATGCATAATCAAAATGATCGTTACAATATTTTTACCTAAAAAAATTCCATGATATATTTTCCTAAAAAAAAAGTTAGGAGCAGATCTCTCTTTCTACCTGAGCTTTATGCCCTTTATCTGAAATAAACAGTGGATTTATTACATCTCCTTTAATGCGGCCCAAATTTTTTCCGCAGAAGAACCTCTTTACTTCAGTATTTAAGAGAAATGCCAAAGTCTTTTGAATCTGGTGAAATCAAATTTAACCTAATTTTTGCTTGCTTAATAGTAAAGTGAATAATTATTTAAGGCTTAGTAAAATAGAAATAAACACATATACCAAAACTTCATTATAAACTTGAGAAAAGATCATACCTCTCTATTAATGTGGGTTAGACCGCAGGGGGAAAAAGTTCCACTAGTGTATGTATATGCGTAATTCTGCCGTAATTTGCTCAGATTATGTCCGGTACTCGCAATTGCGTGCCATAATGAAATCCAAAACCTTAAAAACGTTAAATTGTGTTAAATGTTGTCAACTTGACTTGACATATTGTCTAATACCGATATATTAATTTCTTCATTGAGATAATCGATTATTTAGAGTCGAATTATTCATTCGGATGCATGTCCTCAACTCGATTTCACTCATAAAAACTTTCACCGGTAAAGAATAAGGCTTATTTGCCACTTGGATGTGTAAGCATTTTATACTTTAGCTATTGGGGATAGGATTTGTACCTTAGCCTCACCAAAAATTGACAAAGACGAGTGAGTTTTCACTGCATACATTTTGTCGGCATATTAACACCATAATAACGGTTATAACAAAAATCAGTTCAAACTAGTAACTTTTTGGATTAGAAATGCTAACCAACGGTTACTCTTCAAAGTATAGAGCTAAAATTAACAAATCCTCACGACAGTGGTACCAGAAGTTGTTACGTCTCGAATAGCCAAGCTCTTCTATTTGCGTACTTCGTACATGCGAACATTTTGTTCCATTCCAACCCCCATGAAACAACCGCTCGGTGTACGTGTGTAGATACACAAACTACAGTTTTTTATTGCATTTGAGGCTAGTAAATTAAGTATGGGTGACAACTCATTATAATACGTCTATGAGTCATATGACCACTATAAACTTTGAAAATTTCATTCCAAACTTTTCTATTCTGACCGTACTTCACCTTAAAGTGCTTTTTTTTTTCGTTTGCAATCAATCTCAGCCAAACTTTTTTTTCATCACTGTTGGGCTAAAACACGAGACACGTGTCTCGGGGCTTCGTCCAATTGGCCTCTTATATTAAATGCAAAAACGGTGGTTCTACTTACAACGTTGATTTTATAAAAAATATTGAATTTTCGCCAAAATCACATATTATTAGCAATAATTATGCTCTAATTGAAACAGCTGTAACTTTTGAATGGAGGCACAAAATCAAACAAATTTTGTTTTAATCGATAGGTTTTGACCTCAGCTTTTATATAAGCCCAGTAAGAACACTCGAACTGTTGAAAAAGCTTAGCTACACGTGTTAGAAAGAGATACAATTATTGAAAAATCGATGAAAACTGACATTTATAAAACTTCGTATAACTTTATCGTATAACTTTTATAAACGATAGTACTGCGTTTACGTTGTTTACTAAAACAAAAACTTTAAAAACGAACAGAATAAAAAAAAATAGTTTACTACTCACGATGGTTGAACTTCGTGAGTACTGTATTTATGCACGAGGTTCTCACGAAGTTCAACCATCGTGAGTACTAAACTACTTATTGTTTTTTTTTTTTCATTCGTTTTTCAAGTTTTTGTTTTAGTAAACAACATGAATGCAGTACTATCGTTTACAGAGCTTCGTTCTTCCTGTGGGTCTGGCGACCCCCTTGTTACCTGAGAAATTGTGTCCATACCCATCTCATGTTTAAAGAACTTCGTTCTTACCGTGGGTCCCATGACCCATTAATACCCCCTGGTTTGTTGTTTTAATTTCCTTTATAATTTTTTCATTTGTTTTTTTTTTTCTTTTAATTTCTTGTTTTATTTTTTTCTTTATTTCTTGTTGTATTCTTTTTTTTTATATTTCATTTTATTACATTTTTTTCATTTTTTTGTATTTCCTTTATTTAATTTTTTTTTTTTTTTTTTTTTTTTTAATGCGATTCATCATTCTGGTTTAATTTATTTTTATTTACATTTTGTTGAAAGTTATAAATAATGATACAAGCCCCTTTTTTTGTAGACGTAGAAATAAAAACATTTTTAATATTAATTCTATTAAATAATTTGGTAAGTTGGTACTTTTCGTTAGCAAGGCTATTTCATGATTTCATAAAAATAAAAAAATTTTTTAGGATATAAGACAATTTTTACATTTTAAAACTCGCAAGAAATTATTAACATCCAACTTAAGAGAGAAAAAATCTGAAGGCACAAGAAAACTTACAAAAAACTCTCTAAACATTTATTTTCCGTCTTTTGTAATACAAAATTTTCAGGTATAGCAGCTATACATGTTGTATTGATTAAATACATAATTTTTATTTAAATTAGAAAATGTTGATTCTAGACCAAAGTTTTAATTAGCGTATCTAGATATCAAAAATTAATACCTTTGAAAATCATGCAACAAAAATCTGAACAGTAATGAAAAACAGATCTTATAGATAAAGATTGATTCTTCGATTAGCAGTTGAAGCTTATTTCTTGCGTACTACTGTAAATAAGAGCTACTCAGCTAATCTTCATTATTGATATACATTATTAAGGCAAATGATCAGCGTCCGTCTACTTCGAATTACTGCATGTTGAAATTTTTATCAGTAAGAAGCATTCAATAAAAATAATAGAAAATATTTTTCTAAAATTTTCAAATTGTTTTAAATCCTAAAGCAGGTATATGACTTATTTCTAATTTCAGACAGCAAAAAAAATAATATATCAGCATTTCAATCAATAATTAAATAAAATTATTGGGCAAGTTTCTAAGGCATAAGGATTTTTTTCAAATATCTTATCGATTTGTAAGTAAAGTTGCTCCTTTTTTTTAAATAATAATAATTTAAAAAAAGAACCTTTCATGATCTTTGGATTATACTTCATTCAGTCTAGCTATCGCAGCATTCTCCATTTTTCTTGTTTTTTTGACCCAAATTTTTAGTTGATTACTAAAAATATAATTTTCTGGATTGTAGTTATGCTTAAAAAATTTTGCAAAATCGTCAATTTTGTTGAACTCAAACCAAGTTACAAGATGCATCTGCCATTTCTTTATTATATTTTCTTCGAAAATTAATTTTTGTTTATTCTTGAGGTGCACAGCGAGATTTACAACTTAGTGACTCTAACTATAACTATGTATATGTATACCTGTGGAGCTCGGCTACCTAACCCTCTTATTTTTAAATACTAGTTAAATACTTTATTGTTTAGTTTGCTTTTTCAAGTTATAAAAGTACAAAAATTTTCGTAAAGTAGTTTAAAAGTCAAAATAGAGATACTGCTAACTTAATAAATACATCTTTATGAATTAAGAAAACAATTTTTCGCCTGATTTCTAATCTTAGAAAATATCCAAGGATAAATACAATATTATTTTATGATATGAGAAGGAACATTTTTATAATTATTTTATACTGCTTACTTTTATCAAAAAACTAAGTTTCACTGTTTTACCAAACGTCAATATTATTTTTATGTATACTGTGTAAGTTTGTTCAACATCTTCAGTTAAAAAAAAAATTTTTTTCAAACTACTGATTTATTTTGGAAAATTACATTTGTAACATTAAAATTAAGTACATTGCGCAATGTCTTGGTTGAAAACAAAAAAGTAAACGTTATCAAAATATTTGACGTATTTCAATTAAGAGGAAAATATGATTTCTATATTTTTGTGCTTAATAGGGCTACGACCGAGGTCTACCGTTTAAATATTCTAAAAAATTACGCTGTGTCTATTCACACCAATAGCGACCAGTTTGGAGCGAAACAACCTTGAAAGGTAATATCTCTGGACAGGGTTATTGGATTGAGCCTAAATTAGGTTTCTATGGCTAATTATGCCTTGAAAATCGATTGGTACCAATAAAATTCAATTTGATGTGTAAACGGAAAAAACAAATTTTTTGTTTTTTGAATTACTAGATAGAGTGAGCTTATCCGTAGTTTTAATGAAAGCCCTGAACACGACTATCGATATTCAACAGTTTTTATTATGAGTAGACTTTTAGAAATAAAGTAATGAGCATTTGAATACCTTTGTAATATCTCAGCGTTTGGTTAAGTTTACGGTGTACACTACCGTGTAGATGTCTGACTTGTTCGTTATCGCTATCACTGAAAAAATTCTATTGCCGTATTCAGCGCCATAAGTGGTGCAATAAACGTACTGTGCACATTCGGCGCACGTACACTAAAAAATATTTAATACGTCATTTTAAAAGTAAAGAGAGCTACACCTCCAACAATTCAGGCAATAAATTAGTTAAAGCTATGTAAAAAATTTACATACAGATATAAAATTTTCTCTTGCATGCTTCGCATGCGTATAATCGCTCTTTCCGCTCGATGAGACGAAAAATATCGTACGATACACGTGCGTCAAGGTAATCTTGACTCAGCTAATTATGATCCTCGCTTTGCTCAGGAGGATTACGACGAGGGCGAGTGTTCCGAGCTATCCCTGGCTTTTGCGTCAAAGAACAAAAAGATACCGGCCTTTGTCAGGTACTGGAGGAACAGGGTTAAGAATATCGTGCTCTATCACAAGGTGGTAGAGTAGTAATTTGTATATTTATAACGCACATAATATATCGTATAGATGTTTATATATGCGGCATGTACGATATTTAAAAGGGTGCTCTGATCGATTATACTCTGGAAATTTACCTTAAGCACTTCAAAAATCGATGTTTCATTACTCTACTAAGAATCAGTATAAATCTTAGCATAAAATTTTCTATTGTGCAAGAAATCAAAATGTTTATGATTATATGGAAGAGAAAGTGTATGATATTTTGTTTTACACGAGTTTATGTTTCAACTGCGATCAGAAGCTATGTTTACTCGTATTTTAAAAGATTTTCGCTTTGTTGATCATCTCGATACTTTTTTTCTAATGGCTTTTCCAAGAGAAAAGTTAATTAGAAGGTACGCGATTTTGTTTGAGTGTGACAATAATTCTAGAGAGGCTGCTAGACGATTTTAGCGGAGATTTCCTTTCGATCTGCCTTTTCTTGGACACCTGGCGTTTTACAGGTTATTTCGACCAGTCATCATAGATCAGTTATCTACGTTCGATCATGCTTTGTCTCTGATGGCACGAGTTTTTTCTTACATCGAATTTAATTTATTTCAACGTTACTAGATTGAGTGTAAGATTTCAACAATATGAAGATGTCGTGGGACCAGCGCCAAGACGAGTGCGTCCATTCAGGGATGCCTTAGTACCGATAGTTCGGCAAAGATTTGATCAGCAACTAATCCAAAGCGCACGTAGAGCTACAATTGAAATAGGTTAATATTAATATGCGATGAAGTCTGATAAAACATGACAAATAAGGCATCTTTTGAAGGAGGCTCATCACTTAATTAAAAGTCGAGAGAAAATTCTCAAGCTTACATATGTCAAAAGTTAACCCATTAACGCCCAAGCGTCCCGATTTTTTGTCAACTTTTCGACGCGATTATTTTTTATGTTATAGTCTTTGAAAAAATTCTGTTTTAACATATTTCGGCGTAAAATTTTATGCTCTTTCCGAATCCGTTGTCAAAATTATGATTTAACATCTAGAAAGAAATGTATGGCCGGTTTAAATTCAAAAAACGTGAAAATTGAAAGAAAAATTTTTTCTTGATTTTTTTTTTTTTTCATAATACTATCGCGAATAATGTATGCTCTAATTGTGAACAAAGGTGGACAAAATGCTTCAGGTTTAGGAGGAAATTTTTGTTATCAACGTAAAACTGTTTTTTTTTACATAATTCCATAAAAAACATTACTTAAGGGACGGGCGGGCAAGACGGAGAGGGCGGGTACGATGAATAATCGTTTTAAATCGCTGGTCGGTCGACATAAACATTGTAGACTGCTTTCTATCAATCTATTATATAACTACGCTTACCGTTATCGACAAAGCATCGGCCTGTCTTCCTTGTGAGATTTTTTTTTATAAATATTGAAATCGACGAAAAAAATTAAAAATTTTAAACCGTAAGTATGCAGTGATTATTTTAATGTTGTTGAGGAAGATGCAGATTAAAACTTTTTTATTCACTACATAATTAATGATCATGAAATAATCGAGTTAGTTTTTTTTTATCGCCATAGTTTATAATAATTTAGGGTTATGTTATAAAACTGCCAGGGCGGGCAAAACGGATACTTGCTGTTTTTTAATGAAGTTTTAATTAATTATCTCATATGTTGTATTTAGTATAGTGTGCTTGTTGTGGATGGTGTCTACCTATGAAAGAAAAACAGATCGTGCCAATTGTTTAGAGGAAAACTTGAAGAAAGCCATTTAAATCTTATCTGTGTATCGTTAGTACCGTATGCAAAGAACAATATGTCGATCCGCCGAGAGAAGATTGGATAAAATGTGGGATCCGTCAAGAGTCGACAATCCGTCAAACATCGAGAGCTGTAAAGTTAAGAATGACAGAACACAAAAGAGACATCGAGAAAAAAAGAATACATCGGTACTATCACAACATAGCATTGAATTTACACATAATTTTAATTTTGATAATATTAAAATTTTAGACATAGAACAAAATTAAAAAAAGCGCCTTTTTTTCGAAATGTTAAATATACATTACTTTAATAATAATATTAATAGACAACAAGATACAGAAAAATTGAAAGATTGTTATAGGTCTCTCGTTATGTCAATTAAGAAAGGTGACTAACTTTATGTACATGATTCGAAGACCCCTTTCATTCATAGTATTAGAAAAACATGAACTGTTTATGTGCGTCTCAAGGAACTGCTTGCGATTCTTATTCGATTCTATTACGTGCGTGTACTATGTCATTTGTGTATGTGCAGGGTATAAAAGCCACTTAGCTTGAAACTCTGACTACATTACGATTTTACATCCCTTTCGTAAGAGTCAGAGGTATGTTATACATGAAATTCAATTTGCGTTTATTATATTTTACTTAAATTTGTATTGCAAAAAATTTTGTTACTCATAGATTTTTGTACCTGATGAGGGCCGGGACGTTGTCCAAACGGCCGAAACGTCGTTTTGTTTTTTAATAAATTCAAAATATGACAGTACCACCATTAGACGTTGTTTTTAATTATTTACCAACTGTCATTGGACGTTTTATTTAAATGATAAATATACGGTTTCGTTATTTTCTTTTATTAAACTTACCATGCACACATCCATTTTGGTGGATGACTAAAAAAAATATAGTATTATAAATATATTTTATTCTTATTGAGAGAATTTTAGTTTTTGATGCTTTGAAAACGGGTGATTTAAAAAAAAATGGCTTTAGTGATACTGATAATTATAATGACTATTCTAATTAAATAAATAAAACTAAATTTGTTAATGACCATTGAAAAAACAATCGTTATTTTTACAGTTACAAAATTAAAATATTACTGTAGTAAAAATACGGATCATCCTAGCTGTATAAATCAATTTTTATATACATTTTCTTACTTTGTATTCTATAGTGACTTTTCAGATCTTTTGCACTTTTTCTAACTCGTTAAATTCTTCGCCGTTGCTTTTCTGAGCTTTGTGATAAATTTTTTTAGGAAAATGTCATAGTCGGAACACAGAGAGGTGTTTCTTAATATAAAAATGACGTATCCATCGGAATAATAGCATCATATTGTAGGGTACCTGGAATGGCTTTGGCTTTATCGATTCTTATTTTTAAATCCAAAACTGTCTTTTCATAAGACTGCTTACTGCTATAAAATATTTTCATTTCTTTACAATAATTATGTGCCCAATTATACAGATCTTCTGCCTTTACGAATCGTGGAGCTCAGGCGAATGCAAGATGCTTTATTTTGTTTTTTTAATTGCTCCAAAAGAAAAAAAAACACATTCTCCAAAATTGCTTAACCAACGTAAAAAGACCAGTTCTTTCTATCTAAACTACTTAAAAAAAAATTAAAAATGGAGTTTTTTAGATATTGCGCTTTTTTTTCTTCTTTTATAATTTTGGAGGTTATGTTGAATATTATTTTATTGAAAAATTTTACATTTTATTGAAAAACTGATTAATGCATCTGAAAAATGAGAAAAAAAATACATCAAAAACATGTATTAAGTATTTGTAAAAAAAAATATTTTAATAGCATAGTAGCAACCTAAAAAGTATGCTCATTTTGCACGTGCGCAATGCGCTTGGAGAGTTGACGTGAACCGCCTCTTATACGGCTGATGAGCCTCCTTAAAGAATGCTTAATCTATCTGAACGCTGAAGGCATCATTATCAGGTCTCACAAAAAATTCTATTTATACTTGAATAAACTTCATTAGTACTGTCGGTAAATACAAATTTTTCCAGGTTGCGCAAGAGAGTCGCTTAGACTCGTTTTAAGGAAAGATCTTGGTAGGCGCGCTTATCACGTACAGAATCACCAAGGACTGAATGACTTTGATTTGCTAAGGTGCCTTAAATTTAGTAGATGGATGCTTCTAAAAATTTTAGCTGATGAAAATTTTCCAGTGAGAATTTTATTTACAGACGAAGCTACATTTACGAATAAGGAAACGATTAACAGACAGAATGTGCGC
This sequence comes from Copidosoma floridanum, assembly GCF_036245765.1. NCBI lineage: Eukaryota > Metazoa > Arthropoda > Insecta > Hymenoptera > Encyrtidae > Copidosoma > Copidosoma floridanum. The sequence goes on from NW_028321897.1 coordinate 20,644,734, forward strand.
TATTGGTCTGACGAAAATCCTTGCTGGATGCTCGAGAAACCTTTGAACCAATTCAAAGTGAACGTGTGGGCAGGTGCACTTGGTGACAGAGTTATTGGCCCACACTTCTTCGACGGTAATTTGAATGGGCAAGTGTATAATTATTTTTTAAGAAATGAGTTCCGAGAGCTTTTGCCCCAAGCTGATCGTCGCAACACCTGGTTCATGCAGGATGGAGCTCGCCCACACACAACTCGTGCTAACATGATAGTTTTAAGGTAATTAGTTTTGCCAGGCACGTTAGTATTATCATTATCATTTTTTACTAATCGTCGACTTAGCGCAAGAAAGAGCCTTTTCGAGACATCAGGCAAGAGAGAGCCTTTTCGAACTATAAGGCAACAAAGAGCCTTTTTAAACAAAATTTTTTTTTCTCTAATTTTAAGTTGGTAATACGTACTGGATAATCTAAATGAAAGAATAAAAAGTGCAATTAGAAAACAGATCTGCTTCGGTACTATCTGCTAGAATTTTTTTTATTAAGAATAAATATTTTTCTCTCTTTCGGGATTTCCATATATTTCATTTTAAAAACATAATTTTATTAGACTTTTATAAGAGATATGTGCACGCAGTATGCTCTAAACCTATTAATTTTATTATATTTATTTTTCCATTTAGATAATCCAGTACGTATTACCAACTTAAAAACAGGGAAAAAAAAATTTTGTTTGAGAAGGCTCTTTCTTGCCTTATAGTTCGAAAAGGCTCTCTCTTGCCTGATGTCTCGAAAAGGCTCTTTCTTGCCTAATAGTTCGAAAAGGCTCTCGCTTGCCGCAAAATCTAAAAAGGCTCTTTCTTGCGCTAAGCCGACGTAATTACTAGACATACCAAACGCGCTTCGCGCGTTCTTTTTCCTTAAGTTAGTTGTCGGAAAAATTGATGATTTTCTTAAAATTCTTTTGAAACTTAGAATCCGTGTTTTGAGAAGCGTTATCTTTGTGTCGTTAAAATTTTAGAAGGCCCAACCATACCACATTTTAGAAATTTGTGCATAAAATTTTACTTTTTAACATGATAATCTCACAATTTGTATTACTCTGAGCCACCGTGCATCGAAAAATGATTAAAAAACTGCTCAAGACTACCTCAGAAAGTAAGGAAACTTATGAATTTTTTTGAGAATTTTCACTACATAGTTTTTGAGTGATAGTCGTCAAAAAAGTTTTCTTCTTTTTTTGTAACATTTAAAATTTAAAGAAAAAGCCTTTGATTATTCATAAACATTTTTTTTTAGATACATTAAATAAATATTTTATTGAAACATGACTGTAACAATGAGAAAATAACTCATTTTAAGCCCATTTAGAAAATTGGTGTACTTAATAAACAATAATTTTAATTTTTTGTCGGATATCTGAAGCTAAAAAAAACACGCATTAATTGACTTATTCATAATATCATAGATGATTAAAATTAAAAATTTTTGACGTAAAATTTAACACTGAGATTTTATTTAAATAAAAATCATGGTTTACTTTAAGAATAGTTATTTTAATTTTTCACTGCGAGTTTTGTTTAAATCAAAATCAAGTGTCCATCTATAACCTAAACGAATAAAAGGCTTTATTCAAAATTATTTTCCATTTTAAGATAGGATGTGTTGATTTATGTTTTTACTTATTTTAACCGTTAAACAAAAAAAAAAAAATTTAAAAAACTTATTACTACGTACAGAAGATACTTAGGACGTCGCTTGATCTCTCAAGGATCAGATCATATTTGGCCACCTCTTTCTCCGGATTTAACCGTTATGGATTTTTTCGTATGGTCATATGTAAAAGAGCGTGTATATAAAGCTGCACCAGCTACTCGTGAACAGATGTGTGATGGAATAAAAGAAGTATTTGCGACCATCACGCCAGAAATGCTTCGCAATTGTCGAAGATCATTCGCACAACGCATTGAAAAATGCATAGAAAACGAAGGATCACACGTAGAACATGAAATATAACGTTAGTAACATAACTAACAAAAAAGTAGTATCTTTTTTTTCTTAAGTTGTGAAATGATTGTTCTAAAAACGTATTTATTACGGTTTCTTTTAGATAATAGGTTCAGATACTGCTCAAGTTTTACTTAACTGCGGCTCAAGTACCGCCCAATTACCGCTTGAGTAAAGCTTGAGTCGCTTCTAAGTCCTGCTTAACTGCTGTTTAAGTAACCTTAAAGTGTACACGCGAGTTACTGTGATAAAATATATTTATTTATTTATATTTTTATTCATTTGTAGGTGCTTAACAATTCTATTACATTCTCTGCTATACTATGTTTTTTTTTTTCTTAAAGAGGTCTTGCTGCTTATAAAAGGTAGTTTTAAATTGACTTTTTCTTAAATAGACTTCTCAATGATATCATTAAAACCAATGCCTTGACAAATTAAGTCTTTAATGAGTTGTTTGGATATGACAGATGAAATAGGCTCATAAGTAGGTGGTAATTTTGCTTCATCAGCACACATTTTAATTTTTTAAAATACTTTTCTAACAGAAAATTGACTATTGATGTATAATCCCACTATTGAGAAACCAACAACCCACGTGCCCGCGATGATGTATGCAGCAAATAATACAGGCCTTACGGGAAAAATCCAGTTATTTATTTTTCTACCCTATTAAAGGATTTCAAACGGCAAAAGAGTCGGTATGGCGTATTAAGCTAACAATAAGCGTTAGACTGGTATTTTTTTGTTTGGAGAAACATTTCGTAAGGCCTGAAAAGCCAGTTATAGAAGCTAACTAAAGCGCGTCTGTGTAAGCGTCAACACATGTGTGAGTTAAATTTGCATCTCCGGAATAAGCTTAGACGCGCTTCAGTTCTTCCATAACTGGCTTTTCAGGCCTGACAAAATGTTTCACCAAACAAAAAATACCAGTCTTACGCTTATTGTTAGCTTAATATGCCATACCGACTCTTTTGCCGTTAAAAATCCTTTAATATGGTAAAAAAATAAATAACTGGATTTCTCCCGTAAGGCCTGTATTAATTGCTATATACATCATCGTGGGCACGTGGGTTGTTGGTTTCTCAATAGTGGAATGATACATCAATAGTTAATTTTCTGTTAGAAAAGTATTTAAAAAAATTGCAATGTATACTGATGAGGCAAAATTACCACCTACTTATGAGCCTATTTTATCTGTCATATCCAAACAACTCATTAAAAACTTGATTCGTCAAGGCATTGGTTTAATGATATCATTGACAAGTCTATTTAAGAAAAAATCAATTTAAAACTTCCTTTTATAAGCAGCAAAAATCCTTTTTACAAAAAAAAATAGTATAGCAGAGAATATTAATAGAATTTGTAAACACTTTACTACATACCGTTTTAAACGGCATAGCGATGTAAATATGTTAAAAATAAAAATTGATATTTAACTTTTATAATTGTTACTAATTATCTTTAACATGTGCTTATTTGATACTTTTTATTTTATACGAATTTTACGAATTTTAATTTGTATGGATTTTACAGACCGTTTTCCTGTAAATTTAATTTTGACGTGATTCTTCCGTTAGGTTAGATGTTCAATAGCCATTTTTCATCACTCAATATCTAACAAGCGGTGTTGTAAAACGATTAAAAATTTTGTATTTGACATTTTAATCTCATTACAAACATAATGTCAAATTGTCAGAAAAATCCATTAGAAAACATTATGTGTGATAAACATCCTCAGTACTTCAGCGAGACTTGGGCATAACCTGAGTTGCTGTTTCGTAAAACTTTAGCTCGTCGCACGCAGAGAAAGCATCTTGGGTAGTACCTGCTCGGCACTCGGGTGGTACTTGGGCAGCACCTGCACGGTACTTAAGCAGCCCCTGGGCAGTGCATGCGCAGCACGGTTCGCTACCGGCTGCAGCACAATTAAATCATTTAGAGGCACTATCACGTCTATTACACTTATTACTAGAATGTTCGTCAGCACAGTAGCCACAGCGAGCTTTATTGACACATTTTTCCGCTATGTGGCGGTAGCCAGCACAATTGAAGCACTGCAGAACCGAGATATGATCGTCAACTCTACATCGTGTCCAGTTAACGCTGATTCTCCGCTGCTGCAGCAGTTCAAGCCTGTGCTCTGGCGTGACCTTAACAACACACGAGCGAGTTTTTTTTTGGCGGCTGGGTACAAATAAATCAGCTTAACATCCTCTGCAGTGGCCGAGGACAGGTTTTTTTCCGCTATACAGGCCGCAATATTGGATCCGTCCAGTTCTACGGAGATGTGATGGACGATTAGGCGAGGCTTCATCCTCTCATCTGGTCTGATCTCGAGTCCAACTTGCGTAAGCTCGTCGCACGCAGAAAAAGCATCTTGGGTGGTACCTGCTCGGCACTCGGGCGGTACTTGACCGGAAGTTGAGCGGAATTTGAGTAGCAATTGCGTGGTACTTTAACAGAACTTTAGCGGCACTTGGGCGGTACTTTGGCAGCACCTGCGCAGTACTTAAGCACCCTTGTGCGATACCTGCGCGGCACTTGGGCGCCACTTGTCTGGTACTTCAGCGGAATTCGAGCAGCACTTGCGTGGTACTTTAACAGCACTTTAGCGGCACTTGAGCGATACGTAAGCTGCATATGAGTAAAACTGGAGCAGTACTTACGCGTTACTTATTGGCACTTTGGATGGTACTTGCCCGGTACGTGGGCGGTACTTCATTCGCGTGGCACCTGCGTGGTACTTAGACGGTACTTTTGCAGTACATGAGTGGCACTAGAGCTGCAGTTAAGTTGAACTTCCGTGTTCCTTGAGATGAATTATATCGGCAATTGTGCAGTTCTTATGCTGGATTAGAGTGATACTCAGGCATCATTTAAGTCGCACTTGTGCGGGACTTTATCGGTACCTTGTAGCACTGAAATGGGACTTAAGCACAATTTAGCGATACTTCAGCAGGTATTTTTAAGAATGAAGTTATGCTGTTTCTTAGCGAAACTCGCTCAGTAGCTACTTCAGCAGCTTTAGGGTGTTACTTCGATCGTATTTGACTGTACTACAGTTAGACTAGCAGTTGTTGTAAGGCAATTGTGTTTTACTCAGGGGAAAGTTCAAAAACAAAATTTTAGAATTGAAGAAATTTGAAATCCATTTAATAAATAATATATATGGGCATATATAATATAACATATTATGATTTATTTTGTAATTTACAAGGCTGTGAAAAGTGGTAGTATATCATTATATAAAAAAAAAATTCAAAAACCATAACGAAGTAACTTGTAATAAAGGAAAAAAAAGATTTGTACAATAATTTTCATTGAAATGTAAATGACAGTAATGAATTTAATGCTGTCGAGGATTTCTCAATCTGTTGCATAGCTTTGTCATCACTTTTCTGTAGTCATCGTGTCCGAGTTCTTCATCGCTCTCATTATCGTTATCTTTGTTGATGTATTCTGTCAATAAATAAGAAAGTTATCATGTGTGTAATTTTATAGGTTGTTTCGGTTATTATAAACTTCTCATACCATAAATGCTTTCATAAATTTCTGTTGGTATATTTTGCAGATGCCCTTTGCCAGTTGGAGTCATTTTAACCAAATTATCGGTTCCCACTAGTAATATCATCAGTCTTCTCACAAATTCTGCTTTACTTTTCGATTCCTCGATGATTTTGTTCATGTCCTTTATGTTTACGTGTACCGAATAATGTGGTTGCAGTCTTATTTATAGTATAAATATTAATTATCTTAATTATGACAACTTTTAATAATCACGATTAACGCTACTTTGGTTTCCTTGTCGATGTTTTCTTTTCTTTGGTTTGTATCAACTGTCATTTTTGAATCTGTGCAATTAAGGTGTAGTATCTTTTAGGATTATTATTATTATTATTATTGGATACTTGATAAGAATTATCTTTTTCCGCCTTCTAACCTTAAAATAGCACCTTCGCCGCTTGATTTTGGGTTCTCAGGCGGAAAAATGGTATACGTAACTCGTTCGAAAAGGCTTCTTTACGAACCTCGTTACGGCCCTCGCCTTTGGCTCGTGCCGTAAACCTCTCGGTTCGTAAATACCAGCCTTTGCGAACTCGTACGTAATTTACTATTACAATTAATGTTAACGAAGGATCTAAAGTCTTAATACTTGTCAATGTTTTCTGGTGGTTAGTTGCTTTTGCTGAGCAGGCACAGCTCCTGGCTGAAAAGGAATAATTATTTTCATTTTCAACATATATAAACACATGTTATTATTGATAGGCTCATTGTAAAACAAGTATTACTTTGTGTAGATTGTGTAGACTGTTCGCGTTTGATATGGATCTCTGGGAATTCATCATTTTCAGCTATAAGAATATTTCATTTAATAACGATACGATGAACTGTAACATATTGAAAGTAGATAATAATATAGTACTTTGCATCGATTGGTTTGCAGTCTTGAGAGTAGCATTCGGTGGTTTTTTGGATGGTGGACGATCTAAATAAGAGATAACTCAACATTTGTTAGGTACTAGATGTAATCGTAACAAGTTTAAGCCCAGTAACCTTTTGCAGCATGTACTGAATCAGTGCAAGTTCCGTCAGGTAAGACAACCAATGCTTGTAAGTAACTTTTGTCATCTAAAATAGGATATAGATTCACATTAAGACTTACTGTAATAAACGTATTTGAATACACACATTAACTAACAAACTACTTGAATAGATTGATAAAAACCTTATAAACGACTACTTTTTGTATATTATTTTTATAAATAGCTTGGGAACTCTTGCCTTTGACTGTACTTAGCATAGGAAAACGAAGGTATTTTTTTTCAAATAAAACAAAAAATTGTAGAAATCATTAGGAGATTAATTTCTTTACTTAGAAATTAATCATAAACTAAAAGAACTGTCAAAAATATCATATAAGAAATGTATTGACCTACATTTTAAAAGAATACAACCAAATTTTAATATTTAAGGTTATGTTGTACCGAGCACGATATCTTTTCTCTTTGTAGGAAATCGATAAAAATCATAATTTTTTGCCTATCTTGCTTTTTTTTGAGATATATATTTTTAATAATTTTGTAACGTCTCTATTAATTTTTTATGCATGCTGTAATTTTTTAGAAATTTTGAACCTCAATTTGGAAAATATAGACAAGTCTTCTGTCAAAAGTTGTCTATTAAAAGAAAATAAGACTTTCATTTTCCTATGCTGAATACATGTATTTTTCTTTCCCACCTCTTACTCCACGACTTCATAAGCTGGTTCTTATTTTATTAATTAATATGCCACTCAACGGATTGTTTACAAAGAGAAAAATAACATAGACAAATGGGCAAGGCCGAGGTGAGATATTTATGTTATAATTAATGAAAGAATAATCCTACAAGTCATGTGAATTGAAAACAGGCCTCTCACTAGTATTTTTTCCTTTAACTTTTACTTGCTTATGATCCACCTAATAATAGCATGAAAATATAGAAATATTAGTTTCTACTCATCGAATAAATATATTTATGGAAGCTCGTACTCACCGAATAGTTTGGTACGCTTATCCGCATTATTCGGATGGGACTATATCAAACAGTCGGACGTGTCATCGACTTTTTCCATCGATGCTCGGAACTGTGCATGTATATAATGTATGCGCTACAACTAGAGCTATATCTTTATGTATGTAATATATGTGTTTATATATACATGCACAGTTCCGAGGAATAGAAACTAATGTTACTATATTTTCATGCTATTATTGGGTGGATCATAAGTAATTAAAAATCGGAGAAAATTTTGGACCTAACAAGTCCCGGCTTTATCTCTCCGTATTCACTGAGAAATAGGTTATAGGAAATAGTCATTTTCACTATACCATACCATACTATAATATCTTACAGTCTAATGAGAAAAAAGCGCAATTCGCAGTACTACGACGAAGAGTATTTCACTGCGCACTGGTAAATAGTTACATTTATTGTAACTTACCGCCGGTTGCTAGGACTCTTGCTCCATACCATCGTTTTCTCCATTTCACGTCAGTCTTCGGCCCGTCAACTTTCACATCCTTGGAAGAAACGACACTAGTTTTCTTATTTTTCCATAACACTAACGAAAACATGGTCATAATGCACGTATGTGAATGTTCAAAGGGTAAAAATATTGACTTTTAATTGAAAAAAGTAGATTTGTAGACGGTTAGCTGTTGTTATTAAAACGGCTAATAGTACAGTGAGCTGAGTTCATCACCATGGGACAGTATAATCTTCAAACTTTCAAATTTTAATTTATCATTGTCACACAACAGCTGTCGGGCTGAAAAGAAATTACTGCACAACAATGTGTAAAAGAGTTGTAGAAAAATCATAATAAATGTAGAGAATTGCGCTAAAGTTTTCTTTTTACAAAATTTTATTTTTATTTTTTACCTAGTAGTAATTTTAAACTCAAGGCTGCCTTTGTGCAAAACCGTGAAGGGGCTTCTGTCACTATATCCTGTCACTCCAATCTTCTTTTAACAGATGTTCCCAAACCAAACGCTGAAACTTGCATAGACAATACCTTATGATCGTAGCAACTTATTTCAACTCATTTATGCCTGACAAGTTTTGCTTCTTAACTTTATATACATGTAAAATTACGAAAAATCGAGAAAAAATTTCCGGCGTTTTGTGAATTTTTCAGTTTTTTCAAACGGTCATACATGCATAAATAATACAATAAAATCTTAGCAACAGATTTACATCTAGTAGAGTCCGAAAAATTTCGCTTCTCGACCCAAGTTATACATGAAACTTTGAGACACCGTTAAGCATCAAGTTTTCTGGCGGTGTGGAAACTTATGTAAGCTTTTCAGACTGCTTATACTTGCAGAGATAAGGCAAAGGAATTTAAGCAACCTATACAAATTCATTTAACCCAATACATTTTGCTTTTCGACTTCCTTTGTATATAAAACTTAAAAAAATCATAAAATAGTGAGTTTTCTTGCGTTGTGGAAAATCCTTAGGGCATTTTTAGACGCTTATATTAACGGGAATAGTGTTTATGGACTTTAGCAACTGATATAAATTTATTTCAGCCTTATAAATTTCGCTTTCCGACTTCGTATATGAGTAAAACTTCGAAGAATCGTGAAATTGCGAGTTTACCTGCGTTGTGAAAAACTTTTTAGGCCTTTTGATTACTCATTCCTACAAAAATAATACTTCAGAATCCCAGCAATCAATTTAAATTTATTTAAATACGAACAATTTTGCTTTTTGACCTAAGTTATATCTACAACATCGAGAATTCGTTGGAAGGCGAGTTCTCCATCGTTGTAGAAAAGTCGTTTTTTTGACACCTATACTTGCAGAGATAAGACTGAGGTATAATTGAAACTTCTTAAAATTTATGTAGGAGCAAGAAGTCTCGCTTCTTGACTTTATATATACAGGGACATTCATAAGGACTTTAGGAGCCAGAAGGGTTTCGTAGATTAAAAAATGATGGACCCGATGCCGTTCGTAGAATCTTTTTAAGTCAATTCGTTTTTAAACTGGACAAGATCGAAAATAAGCTATTTTGTCCCATTAGGAGCACTCGATCTGATTGTTGTGGCTGAAGTGAAAGCTGCTAAAGGCTGAGTGGTGGCGCGACGGAAGCGTCCCACTATTATTTTCACTGTGTGCTTGCTGCTGCGTGCAGTTTTGGGTGAACATGCCGTCTGCTTGTAAAAGTTGTATGTATATATATATACAGGTTATATGTATACACTTACATCAGCTGTTCCGCGAGATTCAGCTGTAACCTCACACATTATGGGCATGCGTGACACGATATTTAGTAATTGTTGTGAATAAATAGTGTTGTGCGACATACCCGACATTAAGTATGCCAAGGAGCCACAAGGTCCCGATCAAGTCAAGCAAAATTAAGAAGCTGTCCACCGACCTCACCTCTCGGACGTCACGGTATGCGGCATGCCCCATCCTCAGGCTACCTCGACGATCAACCGGACATCCCTTGTATGTTTTACTGCTCTCGTTTTGTATCTTGTTCGCATGTGGTTATATTTTACTTGTGATTTTTTTTGCTTTTTTTCTTCTCATTTCATGTTTTTTTTTTTTTTTTTTTGTGGAAAAATGGATGGAAAAGCTGGATGCTAATAATATGTTTGTTGCTCCCTTTAACTGGACTTATGAAGATCAAATAAATTAAAAAAAAGTTTAAACTCAGTTTTAGCGCTTAATCCTCATAGTGATAAAATTATACGTAGGTACAAGTCAAATGATATGTAAAGTAACTGCACCTGTATAACATTTCTGCTAGAAATAAAGAATATAAAAAACACATATAAGAGGTAATTACCAAGACTTATTTAATTTCAAATTAGCTTTAACAAGGCAGCCAATAATAAGCGTATGTATTCATGAAACATTAAAATAAACCTAATTGTAGCTACAGCAAAACATGTGCCGCACCTCAGCGGCACTTGCTTGGGACTTGAGCGGAACTTGATCGACATTTAGGCTACACGAAGACAGAACTTGAGGAGCACCTGTGCAGTACTTTAGTTGCAGTTTAGCGGCACTTAAGCGATACTTAGAAAGAACTTGAGCAGTACTTTCACGGGATGAGCTACAAATTTGTGACGAAAATGATACTTTTTTCCGACGAATTTGAGACGAAATTATAACTTTATTAAGACTTTTTTGCGACTAAATTGATACTTTTTTAGACTTTTTGAGACAAATTTGACACTAAATTGATGCTTTTTTTAAACAAATTTGAGACTAAAATGATACTTTTTTGAGAAAAAATTAATACTTTCTTGAGACAAATTTGAAACTAAAATGATACTTTTTTTAGACAAATTTGAGACTAAAATGATACTTTTTAAATACTTTTTTGAGACTGTTGGGAGACTTAATTGATACTTTTTTGAGACGGAATTGATACTTTTTTAAGACTTTCTTGCGCCTAAATTGATACTTTTTTGAGACAAATTTGAGACTAAAATGATACTTTTTTGAGACTTTTTTGCGACGAATTTGAGACTTTCTTTGAGACTTTTTTGCGACGAATTCGAGACTTCCTTTGAGACTTTTTTGCGACGAATTTAAGACAAATTTAAGACTTTTTTAAGACTAAATTGATACTTTTTTGCGATGGGTATGAGACTTTTTTGAGACTAAATTGATACTTTTTTGAGACAAAATTAATACTTGTTTAAGAAAATATGAGATTAAAATGATATTTTTTAAAGACTTTTTTGAGACTAAATTGATACTTTTTTTTTTAGACAAATTCGAGATTAAAATGATATTTTTTTGAGACTTTTTTGTGACGAATTTGAGACTTTTTTGAGACAAAATTATTACTTTTTTGAGACAAATTTGAGACTTTTTGACACGAAATTAATACTTTTTTGAGACAAATTTAAGACTTCTTGAAGACTAAATTGATACTTTTTTGTGACCAGTATGAGACTTTTTTGCGACGAATTTGAGACTCTTCTAAGACTAAATTGATACTTATTTGAGACTAAATTGATACTTTTTTAAAACTTTATTGCGACAAATTTAAGACTAAAATGATACTTTTTCAATACTTTTTTTACGACGAATTTGAGACTAAATTGATGCTTATTTGAGACTAAATTGATACTTTTTTAAAATTTTATTGCGACAAATTTAAGACTAAACTGATACTTTTTTGAGACAAATTTGAGACTGAAATGATACTTTTTTAAGGCTTTTTTGCGACTTTTTTGAGACTTTTGTGACAAATTTAAGACATTTTTGAGACCTAATTGATACTTTTTTAAGACTCAATTGTTACTTTTTTAAGTCTTTTTTGAGACTAAATTGATACTTTTTCAAGATTTTTTGAGACTAAATCGATACTTATTTGAGACTTTTTTGATACTAAATTGATACTTTATGTGGACAATTTGAAGACTAGAATAACTTTGTTGTGACGAATGAAAATTTTGCGATAAAAAAGAAATTACTTTTATTTCAAACAACAAACATTATTTATTTAAGTAATATTAAAATTTCATTTAAACAATTATTTTGACTGTAAATTAATAATTTCAACATATATCAAACATAATCATTTATTTTTCAAAGAGTTGCACAGCAGAGTCATAGCTCGGTGGTAATCTTCTTCCGAAACCTGACAACCTTCATCCACTTCTAGATTAACGAATTCTTAAAAATGTTAATAGATAACATAAAAATAATATATAATAATGTTGTTTACAAGAAACAGAAAATAATTGTTTTATAAATTAATAAATGTTTTTTTTTGCTGCATGGACATGACTCTGAGTATATGAGTTATTTGATAGCAAATGAAGAGGTGATATTAGTAGTAAGCCTCACGCAGGTGGTGAAGGGTGCAGCTGTGCAAAACTAAAAGGCAGTTAGGAGAAATGTAGATTAGTGTAGTTTATTTTGTTAGTTATAATGCCGTCAGAATTATAGAGCAGCTCTCCGTGTAACAATCAAATCTTGAAATGTATTCTTACTAATTACGAATGCAAGGCGGTATACTTAATTACAATAAATAAAAGCAATGTTACCTAGTACATGATCATAGATATCTTTAGGAATTTTGTTTGTTTTCATTTTTCCGGTAGGTGTCATGGTTTTTAGAGTTTCTTTTCCAACAATTTCCACCATAAGACGCCGAGCCATTAACGTCCCCTTTTTTTTATTTTTTTGAACAATCGATGTCAACTTAGTCCTTGACACAAGGGATTTGATTCTAGAGTTATTAAATAATGCTACAAAATGATTGTCTTGATTTGAATTTTGAGCCTGAATATTTGTATGGTCTTCCTGTATGTCGGGATCCTGAGGTAAACTCGATGCCGCATCATCATTTTCATTAGCTATACAATATTTAATTTATTTTATTTTTATATTCTATAGGGTTAACAAAATTTTGTGAGTGCCAAAACCCATATATTTCAATAATGATACTACCGCAGCCGGTGTTACGTAAAAAAATAAATAAAAAAGTTTTTTTTCTACCTTTGGCGTTTTTGACCTCGTGCTGGGCACAGCACACAGTCTACTATTTACTACTTCGGGCGTTTTTGACCTTGTACTGTACCCTTGGTAGGAAAAGAAGGATCCGTCACATAAGCGCGATGTAATCGGGGCTACCCTATTTCTACCTCTCGGGCGCAAAGTGAGGGCCCAAAGTAATAAAGTAATCGTTATTGTGTTAACTAACCTCTCCATCCTTTTTTTTTTTCTTTTTTCTTGAATTTATCACTGATAGCCAGACGTGGTTTACCACAAGGCTTAAATTAATAAAGTTAATTCTTATTCTAATTATATTTGTGCACCTTGTATTCCTCTCCCCTTCAGGGAACCCGCAAAAATTATCATGTTTGACCCATCACGCTTTTCTTTCAAAATATAGCCGTTTTTTGTATTTTTTTGAGGCTATGTTGTAAAAGAATCTTTTGAAATAATAGCTTTGTTCCGCTCTATCTGAACACGGCCTTAGTCACTGCACACATGGGGATGGTGAACGTTGAACTCACTTTACACCCTTAGGTGGTAGAAAATGGTAGTTTTCCTACGAGTTTAAAAAGTCTTTGTTTGCGAACCGAGAGGTTTGCGGCTCGAGCCGAAGGCGAGGGACGTAACGAGGTTCGTAAAGGAGACTTTTCGAACGAGTTCCGGAAAACTGCTTTTTCGCCCGAGGAAGTACCAGCCTCCCAAAACTACCCGAGGGCGGAAATAGTAGTTTTCGTCGGGTAAGTGCCATCCCACCAGGGCTATTTTGCAGCTGTTTTCCGTAGGGTAGCCCCGCTTGGATCACGCTTATGTGACGGATCCTATTTTTCTTACTGAGGGCACAGCACAAGATCAAAAACGCCCGAGGTAGGAAAAATAATATACGCAACTCAAGCGTAAGCCTTTGCGCCATTGTGCACACTTTCCGCCCTTCGACGACTTTGGGCTCTAGGGCGCAAAATTACACTTTGCGCTCTAGTGGCGTAATTTACTATTACTCAAGAGATAGTGTTAATAGTAGTTTTCGTCAGATGAGTGCCATCCCACCGGGGTTATTTTGCGGCCCAATGGACTTGCGAAGCAGGGGCCGAGGGTCTGTAGGGTAGCCCCGGTTGGATCGCGCTCATGTGACGGATCCTATTTTTCCTACAGAGGACACAGCTTAAGGTCAAAAAGGCCCAAGTAGAAAAAAAAATCTGGACACAAATTATACGTGATAGAACAAATAAACCTCATTTAAGCTTATGAAAAATCGCAAGAGGACGTCGGAGTAACTTGAGACACTAAGCGTGCAGTATTGTCAACCTTAGATTGTGATAAAGTCACTAAAGACTAAAGTAACTAACTAAAATGTAAATGATGCAAGGTGTGTCAGATACTGTTTTTTTTTGCAGTCTTGCACGTTCTACGAAAAAATACACCTTTGTCACTGTTAAGAAATTATCGCATCACTAAATTTAAACACTTGACATCATTTTGTTTTCCGTATAAGCAAAAAGGGTGAACCACTTACAAGAAACAAAAGAATATCTTCTGAACTTTTCTTCATTGCGGTATAATAACTTCAAAACCCTTTAACTGTTACATACAAGATTAGAGAGTAACTTTTTGTATACATTATTCAAACGCAATTAATATAATAATAAGAAAGTTGTATTTGTTACCATGTACTAAATAAGTATGAAATGTTATTTCAGTGTGTTAAAAGGAAATACATATTTATTGTGTTACTGAATAAATTGATTTTTTCCGTTCTCTCGTGAAATTAAAATTGTTAAATTTATAACATTTATAGTCAAGGATGATTTTAGTCCCAAAATTTCACTCTTACTTCAGGCTCAAGTACGGACTAGGTAGTAAAATTTTTTCCTTCTGATAACCAATTATTATCATCAATTGAATCCCAGTTGTTAACTTTGAGATTAAAACCAGCCAATTTGAAGTGATTCATTTGATCTTTATGAGTCCATTCATACGGAACAACAATTTTTTTTTATACAGTCCTCTACGATTGCTCTGGTTGTTATGTATAAATATATTTTACACGAAAACCTGCTGGGTGCTGATCAAAGAGCTCATTGGTCTCCTTAAAGCCCATAAACTGCCGATGCACCAACCGCTCCTCTATCTTCGAGACTTCACACAGCTTAGAGATCGGTCTAGTGTCCGAAGGAGATGCCAGGGTCCTAATTTTAGGCAGTGGCGGGATTAACGCACGTTTCCAGAGCGCCGGGTATGTAGCCTCGCTGAGAGATTTATTGAGATTTACTAGCTTAGCTGATATGTCAAAGAATAGCCCAATGCAGTACTATAGGTAGGGAAAAATTAATGCTTTGACAAGAAGCAATCGAGTATCGCACGGGATGGAGTCTCCGCACCTTTGCAGGCTCGAGAGTGCAGTTTTACACTTGCGAGAGACCGATACACACTGTGCACCCCAAGACAGCGTCCCGTCAAGTTCAATGCCCAGTATCCTCACAGAGCCACAATACATCAGGGGCTGGTCTCCCAAAAAGACACAAGGGGGGGGGGGGGCTATCAGGCAAGTGGTTCGTACAATTACGCACTCCAAACTAGATCGCGTGGGTTTTGTCTGCATTAACATACAGGCCGTTTGCTCCCGCCCAAGCGACAAAACGTCCAAGATCTTCGTTTACACGGTCAACAGTAAGGTGGGCACCATCGAAGGGGCCGGAGCAGTACATGGTCAGGTCATCGGCGTAAAACACGACCTTACAGTGCCGCAGTACATCTGGCACGTTGTTGATATACAGCAAGAAGAGCAACGGACCGAGGAGACTGCCCTGCGGGACGCTGGACACTCTAGGAAGCGAGGATGATCGCTCGCCCATTGGTGTGACGACCGTTTGCGATCTCTCGGACAAAAACGAGCCAATCCAACGGCAGCATGGCTGGGAGAAGCCCGTGCGTCCCAGCTTGCGGCAAAGGTGACCAATATCGATCTCGTCGAATGCTCGCGAGAAGTCGACCGCCACAAGCAGCGTGACGCAGCCTACGTCCGCAGCCCGCCGCACATCCTCCATTATCTTCACGAGAGCAGTGTGTGCACTGTGCCGCTTACGAAAGCCCGACTGCAACTCATGCAAAATATGATTCTGCTCGACGAACCCGGTAATCTGCTGCCATGCTACAGACTCAAGCAATTTCGATGCCACGCAGAGTATGATCGACCTGTAGTCGCTGTGGGTGCCAGGGCGCGAGCATTTTGGTATTGGACGGACGATTGCCTGCTTCCATAGCGATGAAAAGACCCTGGACTGCAGGGAACAGTTGAAAATGTTGAGCAAAAATGGCTGGCAGGCAACGGCGAAGAGCCGCGAGCGGAATATTATCAACTCCACGGGCATTAGAATGCGCTGCACAGATCGCGTTGATCAGGTCTGAAAAAACAGTAATATGTTGGAAAAAGAACCGCTCACCGAAGCAAATCCGGACAGTAAGAAGCACGTCAGACAAGGGGAGTGCGGCAGTCGAGCCCACGAAAAATTTATTGAGTTCATTAGGGTTGACAGACAGTGGCCCCTCGCGATTCGTGACGTCGCGTTTAAACTCCTCACTATTAAAGCTGCGATAAGAGCGAAAAGTTACCATACCGCTGCCACCGAAAACCGCGAAAGTGAGAGTCGCAAACAAGGCGTCGTACCTGGAGATGCTTGGGTAGTGTACTTGTTTGAAGGATAACACTTGAGAGGAGTCGCTGACGCATACGTAGTCGATCGTAGAGCGCAACAAGAAGGAACGATGTGTAGGGCCAAAGGGCAGCGGCTCCAGCGAATACTCGGACAAAAAGTTCGTGAGTATAATACGCGGTGTAGATGGCGCAGAGCATGTCCAGTCAATATTTAAATCACCCAGCAGCACGGTAATGTCACGCGGTTCATCGCAGCCACGAGAAACTTCACGGCACCGACGCGCATCGACACAAAGAGGAACTTGGGTCTCTTACGATAGACGTCTGGCTGAAGCGACCGCGCCACGATTTGGCATTGAATAGACTCGTGCACATACACAGCGACTCCGCCACCCCCCTTACCGATCCGATCAACAGGCAGCAAATTATAACCCGCAATTCCGAATCGCTATGAGCTCCTAGATGGCTTGAGCCAAGACTCACTAATACATAGTATGTACACGCCTTGGTTGATAATCAACGAGCGCATGTCGCAAAACAGAGAGAGAGAGAGAGAGGCTTCCACCACACCCTATTGAGCGGTGTACACATTACGGGCATGCTGCAGCATTATGAGCATGTAAATAAATTTTAATTTTAATTTTAATAAATTTTGATTCGAAGAAACACACGACACTCTTGGCTTTGGGAGAAAAAAAGTAAGACCACGAAGTGACTTTAACCTCTTCAATTTGTTACTGCGAAGTCCTCTTAAACTCTGACATGAATATTATTAAAACACAATTTATTAAATTGATTGTTATTTACCTTTATTAGTTTGAGTATCAATAATACACCAGTCTTTCGTAACTTCCAGGCCATCAAGATACTTTTCATCTTCTGCGATGATATTTTATGTTAAATTTGATTTATATAAACTAAGAATCACTTACTGCTCTGCATCAATATTTTCATCGGAAAATATTTTTCTCCCCATTTTCCAAACCATTTGTTATTTACAAATTTCGTATGATCACTGCGTAAGACGCTATATTATCCTGATTGCCCGTCCCAAAACACCAAACAAAAATCCATTTTCACAAATATTAATCACGAATAAAATATTGTATTTAAGCTTTTAATGTTGGACTTTAAACTTATAATGATGAAATGAGTTAAATTTTTTGACAATTTATGACAGTTTAGTGAATGCAGACTAACGTTAGTTTGAATGTGATGAAATTGCAGCGCTCAAATTTGTGTATTATCATGTATAAATAAAGAACATCATTTAAAAAAAAGGAAAAAAAACAACAGAACATGATACTGCTAAAAATTGTAACTGTTCTACATTTATAAATTTTTCTGAGCATGCAACTAACAAGGGACCAAGTTTCTCCTCAAAGATTCGAAGACAGCAGTAGAAAAACAATTAGTTTTTTGTAAGAACAACAAGGTTAGTGCATGTGGCTGGCTGCATTGCAACAGCTGTCATGCGCAGCAGACATGCAGACGGTGAAAGTATTTAAAACACTTAGGTCGCGCCACCACTAAGCCTATACCTATGTAGCAGTTGCCGCCTTGTCGCCACAACAATCAGATCGAGTGTTCTTTATGGGACAAAATAGTCCATTTTCGATCTCGTCCAGTTTTAAAACGAATTGACTTGAAAAGATTCTAAGAACGGCATCAAATTCGTAATTTCTTAATCTACAAAATCCTGCCGGCTCCTGAAGTCCTTATGAATGTCCCACAATTTTGTTATTTTTTGTGTAGTTGCAAAGGCCTGATTTAAAAAAAAAAAATATATAAATTTTTTAGTACGTGCGCTGAATGTGTACAATACGTTTATCGCACCACTCATGGCGCTGAATACGGCAATAGAATATTTTCAGTGATAGCGATAACGAATGAGTCAGACATCTACACGGTAGTGTATACCGTAAACTTAACCAAACGCTGAGATATTACAAAGGTATTCAAATGCTCATTACTTTATTTCTAAAAGTCTACTCATAATAAAAATTGTTGAATATCGATAGTCGTGTTCAGGGCTTTCATTAAAACTACGGATAACCTCACTCTATCTCGTAATTCAAAAAATAAGAAATTTATTTTTTCCGTTTACACATCAAATTGAATTTTATTGGTACCAATCGATTTTCAAGGCATAATTAGCCATAGAAACCTAATTTAGGCTCAATCCAATAACCCTGTCCAGAGATATTACCTTTCAAGGTAGTTTCGCTCCAAACTGGTCGCCGTATCCACGCCGTATTCACGTATACGCATGCGCCTCGCTTGCTTGAAAAAAAAAACTTGGACCCTTTAAGTACCAGACAGTAGAGTTACCCACTGCGCATGCGTATCCACTATATCCACGTAATTACGTGGATATACGGTGCGTTTTCGTGCGAATAGATACCACGATAAAATTATTCGCTGTTTTTTGATAAAGTATGAAAATATCATGCCATGTTTTAAAACATATTCAATATCTCAACTGATGAACTTATTAAGAATTAAAAAAAAAAAAAAAAATAGCGAGATATAGCAGCACCTCAAAGGTGGTGTGAAAATATGATAGCAAATTATATAAATAAAATAATTCTTGAAGGAGTGATGGATAGTGGCTGAAAAAAGGTTAAAACAAATACTTTTAGAGGTTTTCCAACCGAATTTGCTATCACGACGTGAGCTGTATCGAACAGCACCATGGCTTCAACGGAAGCGCTGTGTGTCACAACTTGATTGTTTGATTCTGTCGAATTAGCAGAGATGCTAGCGATTTGCATTGCGTTATTTGTTGACGCGTTAGAGGCCTTGAATCGCGTTGTTTCATCAAAGTAAAGCTTGGTGTGATGTGCAGCCTGACATGTAAGGCACCAAATTTCGAAATTATGCTTAGTAGCAAAATAGCATTTATTCAAACAATTACTGCGAAGCTTCGATTTTTTACAAAACTCTTATCACTGTGATGGCGTTTTACAGTTGAATTGACTGAAGTGATGCATGGTGCAACGTGACCATTATTTTCGCTTAAAAAAGGACACTATATATACATATATATATGAGTGTGTATGTATGTATGTATGTATGTGTGTGTGTATGTGTGCTCATGGGGCTGCGCCTTCTGCTCCCTCGGTTTACCGTCCTTACCAGCTAGTCACGCTATAAATCAGCATTTGTTCGTGTATGCGAATGATGGAATTAATGAATAATTAAATACAATATAAAAGCAGAAATTATTACTAGAAAAAAAAGTGGGAATAGAGTTTTTATACCTAGAATAACTTTGAATTCAGGAAACAGGTCTTCTCTGATATTTATTTTGAACAGAAAACAATTTTCATTAGTTCTGTCATTTTCAATAAAAAAACATAAATCACAAGGTCAAAATTTCGATAGAGGTGGTTTATATTTAAATAAACTATTGTTTTCTCATGGTCAGTTGTATTGAGCTTTGTCTCGATCTAAAGATTTTAATAACATATTAATTCTAATAAATTATAAAATATGGGAAAAATTGAGAATGTTGTCTAAGAAAAAATATTTGTAACAAAATTTATATACTGCATTATTTTTAAATCAATTAATTTGTGTAACATTAAAATAATAAAACATTTGTGGTGGTTACACATTATTGTGGATATACAATATAGCTGATTTTTGTTAACTGATGAATCGGTTGCATTTCATAAAAAAAATTAAGTGATTAAAATATATTACACTATCAAGCTATTTTATAGTGCACGCGCAAGGTTATACAAATTCAAGATCCTCAATGCGCCATAGCAGGACCACTTGGGTGGTGTAAAACCTGCTGTATAAAATAAAATTTATCAATAAATTGTCATGCATTTATACATTTATGACTTTTTGTATCACAAGATCCGTGGGGAAGTATGTGAGGGTAATAGTTAGGAAGCAAAATAAAATCCACACAAAACGGAGACGAAAATGGCTTTCACCGAGCAATCGTTATTGTCTCTCTCTCTCTCTTTCTCTCTCTCTTACTTTATTGATGATAATAGTTTGTTGACTCAGCTCTGACATGATTGATGATGTTACAATGGCCTTGAAACCAGCCAGATCATGCTACGAATTTCATTTTCGTAAAATAAAACCTTATGTTATACTACTAAATGTTGATTTTTGGCATTTTCTTGTAACTCAAGAAAACTTTAGAGCCACGAAACGAAATTGCAGATTTTTTTTATAAACTATGCGTCGAATGAGTTCTATGATCCGTTTGATAGCTTAATTGAGTTTTAATGCGATGAAAGACATTGATAATATCGACCAATTCCAAAAAATAAGTGTATTTACCAAAGTGCAAAATTTAACATTTGATCGTCAAAGGAAAAATCGCTTGATATAAAGAATAAATGATTACTTTACGAATAATGTATTTGAGGGTGATAAAGACAATTACTATTCGGTTGTTGGGGACTTTGAGGACCATCTATTTTCTTTTTCCACCATTATCTCAGGTCCAACTCCTACACCTCAAAACCCTGCTTGAACAGTGAACAGTTTTCAAGGTTACTATTCGTTGCCATCGATTGATCTCCCTGTTTGTGATGGGAATACTTAAGGGATGCGTTTAGAGCTCTAGTTCATCGAATTCAGGATCTTCCTGGAATAATTAAATATCAGCATATTCGTACTCATGTTAGCAGTGATGCTTCTGACCTTATTAAAAACATACCTGTCACCAAGGAAAAGTATTCACAGGCATGGAAAATGGAAAAATTTTTCCTAGGCAAAACAGCAGATATCGATGAAATCATTCATTTTTACGGTAATGATTCCGATAAAGACCGCCTAGTCAGTGATAAATATATGTTTCTGCAGTTATTGCATCGGCAACAAAAAAAGGCAAATAATTTAAGGGTTGTCGTCAAATTTTTCCAGATGCATGAGTGGGCGTTTGATAATTAAAAACATACCTGTCACCAAGGAAAAGTATTCACAGGCATGGAAAATGGAAAAATTTTTCCTAGGCAAAACAGCAGATATCGATGAAATCATTCATTTTTACGGTAATGATTCCGATAAAGACCGCCTAGTCAGTGATAAAGATATGTTTCTGCAGTTATTGCATCGGCAACAAAACGAGGCAAAAAATTTAAGGGTTGTCGTCAAAATTTTCCAGATGCATGAGTGGGCATTGGGACAAGTTCTACAATTTGTACGATTCATCACATTAATGTTAACGATTCCGGGATCATCATGTTGTAATGAGCGGAGTTTCTCTATATTGCGTCGGCTCAAAATATATTGAAGGTCCACAATGACCCAAGATCCACTTAACTGGATAGCCATTTTGCACGTTTATAATCAGTTGACTCACGAGCTTGATTTAGAAAAACTCATGAACGATTTTATTTCAAAATATTCTAACTGTTCAGCAGTTTTTGCACTACACCAATGATGTAAACCCAACTTTGTACTGTACAAATCGTACATATTAATTGCCAATAAAAAATCTTTATAAAAATCTTATTATAATTTTTATTTTAACCGTATAAACGAGATAACACTGAAAAAAACGGTCATGAAGTAACAAAAACTCAGGTACTTTACCTACCTAAGATTTTTCAGATATGTACTAGTACCCACAGTACCATAGGCTTCTGTCACCCCTGTACTTAAATATTGGTTCTATTATCAGGCTCATCGACTGCATTACTGTTATGACTTTAAATCAAAACCATGAAATAAAAAAAAAAGCTTTACTGATGGTGAGAGGATTTGCCTAAATTTTTTTGGCAAGCATAACCCAAATAAATGTTCTTCAAAATATATTTGCTTAAAATGTCATAAGCGGCATAATATAACACATTGACGCACAAAGTTAAGTCTAAGTCTAATAGGAACACGACTAAAAAGGCTGATAAGAACCATAAGTTCCTGGATGATAAGGATAGTTCGTATCATAGTATTGGTGTTGCTCACAATTCAAATTTACATTAAGATATTACGAGGTCGTAAAGTAATACGCACACAACTTAGCTACTGCTTTACTTGCAAACGGTATACGGCTGAGACTCAAACCCAGTTAATGAGTGGTATTATGAGTTGCAGGATTCTTCCCAGACTTTTATTTCATAAACCATAAAATTGACTACGCTGGACCCTTTCTAGTTCGCCTGGCTAAATTTTAGAAAAAAGGCACACTCAAGGGATATCTATTAGTCTTCGTATATGTAGCCACGATGGCTGTACAAGTAGAAGAAGACACTTAAATGAGGCATTTATTGCTAATCTCCATCAATTCATGTCGCAAAGAGTATACTATACCAACTTGTACAGTAATCAAGGAACTAACTTTGTGGGTGCTGACCACGAGCTCAGAAAAATGTAATAGAGGTCAATCTAATCATTTTGCTAATTGTTTGCTATCGCTAGGTATACAGCAAAACTTTAACCCACTGGCTGCTTCTCACTTTGATGGTATTTAGGAGTCAGCCATTAAATCGATCAAATTTTACTTATAACGTGTCGTCGAGGATGAGCTCATAACATTTGTCGATCGATCAAATTGTACTTATAACGTGTCGTCGGGGATGAACTCAACATTTGTCGAGTTTTTTGATCCTTACTTTATCATTTTTAAGCCTTCCACCTGAATAAACAGACAGCATTTTATGTGTAATCACTTCAGGAAAGGCAAATGCCATTACGTATGGTCTTACACACTTGGCTTTACATAAACGGGTTTGGATTGGTAATGCTATACGTAATTCCATGAGGAAAAATACATGAAATTACAAATTTAAAAAAATTTGTTATCTAAATATAACTGCAGAATTCTGGCATGCATTATTTGCAGTGTATGATTAGTATTTCTATCTGAATGATAACATATTGTACGTATGCGTGAGTTATTGAGTTCTTTGAATTCAATTTAAGTTTACAACAGTTTCTAATTATTGTTCATGCAATAATTAATTACCAGCATTATTTATTGTAATTTTGGTCTTACTACCGCAATCTATTATTTTATTTGGTGTCACCGGCATTATACACCATTTTGTTTAGCGATACCAATCTATTTTGTCAAGTATTGTGGTAAATCCACTCTTTTTTTGTTGCTGTTGAATATAGTAGTATTATTAAGATTCCAACATATACCCATTTCTAGATTTTTACGTATCATATGTTCCTAATCGCTATCTTTTCGTGTTTTTCCGTGATTACCATCCTTTCTCCCCAAGTATGCAAGTCTTTCGTGCGGTCACTCTGCGAAAAATCGACTAATTGTTTTAAAAAACGGATAAGTGGTGTTTCAGCATTCTGGGTACTCGTGACATCAAAAAAACTCGAGAAAACAATCTCGACGGGATTCGAACCCACGACCCCTCGAGTAACTCCGGCTAGGAGGTTAGCACGCTAACCACTAAGCCATCGACGCTCTTAAATTGTTGAATATATACATCTTTTGTTTCAGTTAAGTAAAAGTGTGTAATTCTTTGCCCTGGCCTCAAACTCCTACTTACTCTCCCAACATTTGGCAAAAAAGAAATCCAAGCCCTGTCTTAAATTAAACAGTTTACTCGGATTTAATCCTAAACCGCATTAAAGTAACTACAATTAAATTTTTAAGTACTAAATCTTGCAATAAATTTAATATCTTTTCTGCGTTAAATTCTGGTTTTTTTTTTTTTTTTTACTTTACAATAAGCTTACTTTTTTTTTTTTTTTTTTTTTTTTGAGAAAAAAAATTCACATGTGTAGGTTACGTGCTCAAAAGATGATCATTACATCTTTAGAGATGAGCTTTAAGCCATCTTATTTCGGAAAAATTTAGGGCTTTATTATCAGAAAAATTTGAAACTTTCAAATTTTTTGAAAGTTTAGCGGTCCACTTTGAAGCACACAAAAGATAAAATAAATGCTTTTTCTGAAAAGAATTTTTTTTCTCTTTAAATTGAATAACAACAATTTTTCACGATTTTGGTGGCAGTATGGCAAACGAAATTTGTAAGAAGTAAATTTGAAATTATATTACGGAGGTACTCTTAAAGTCACTCATTTTTTCAGATCATTCCACGTACAATAGTAAGTAATTTACACTCCCTTGCGTTCGTGGTTAAATTTTGATGCCAACTTGGCGTAATTTTTTCAAAATATTTAATTCTTAGTTAACATGTTTTAACACTACATCTCATGAGCAAGTAGTTTAAAAACATCTATTTTTGTGAATAACTATAAAAATTTTCTTACGAAAACGAAATTTTCTTTAAAAAACGACTTTTATACGAAAAACGTTACTACGATCCATATCTTCAAAGATGATCATCAAGTCACGTTCCATTTTGAAGGTATCTGAATTTGTAAATAACTTCCTTTAGTTTAAGTATATCTACAGAGCAGTAAAATTGTTCTCAACTTTTTGGATCTACTTACAATGTGTAAAAGATTATAAGGTTAACTGTTTCACAAGTAGAGCATGAATTACTTTAACATGCGGAATAAAATTATTTACTAATGGACCACTGACATTATTTCGTGCAATACATGCAATAAATAAGCTCGTACACACTTTCACTATATGACTCCTTTCTTCAAAAGACAGACCCTTTTTTATTTCGGTTACTAAAAATCCTACATCGATTACAGCATTAAAATTGTTAATATATGAAGTAGTTGAACCATGAGATACTAACGTACTGTTACCAAAAAATTTTCAATCTATTTTGCACGCCTTGCAATAAGCTTTTTGGTTATTAGTTAAATGCTTTGCAAGCCAATTTTTTAACACCAGACCCCGCAACTAATCCTCCTGAAAAGAGATTACCAAACGCTTAAGTTTCACCAGAATCTCCACCATTGTTCGGTCGTTTGTTGTTGTTAGGTAGTCCATTAAGGTTAGAAAATAATGTTCTTAAAAAGCGCCTGTTGAAATGGGTGGCTTTGAACGCAGCGGAGAAGTTGGGGGTTACTTGAGTGGCCTTTAGAAATGTTAAGTCGGCTGTTGAGATGAAACAACGCTGCAAACACTATGCTGGAGGCTCCGAGTGTGATAAGACAGTTTCGTATGATGGAATTCCAGCTGTCGCTGGAGTTGGTGGGTGGCTGGGTAGTAATTTGTAGTGAGTGAAATGAGCTGGTGGTGAATGTGATTGCGTTTAATTCTTCCAGTCCCTAGACGATGGAGCCAAAAGGCGTTGGCAATAATAGACGAGAGCGGGTACGAGGAAGAGATAACATAGCGAGTTTGTGGTATTGACGTACAGTGATATTTATTAAATTTATATTAGCTTTAGTCGCTGCCATTTTTAAGTAGATTTTGCTGATAAAGCAAAGATCCACCAATCACTAAGGATATTTGAAAATCAAATTCATGTCAAACGATTAAAATAATTAGTAATTATTTAAATAATTAATAAAACAATACCCAGAAGATAACAAACCCCCTGTTTTTAAGAATCTGTTATAAATTTGTTCAAGCAGTGGCAGAGCTACAAGAGTCAAAGAGCTATAACTGTGTCCTATCTGCTGTCAAGAGTGAATATCGATAAAAACAATGTGCTCAAGGCTCTAGACGTAGCAAGACAGTTTCTTTTGTTATTGGGTTAGAATCTAAGTTATCACTGAAGCAGGTAGGTGCACTAGAAAGTAATCATGTTGGTTCACGGGAGACGAGCTGCTCGGGATTTCATCTATTTCATAACAAAATAAACGTGCTGGCGAGTAAGTGCGTCAAGTAACAGAAAATTAGCTGCTTGTGCTTTCATTTAATTATTAATTAAATAAATGCATTGGCAAGTAAGAACATCAAATGATGGAGGATTAGTTTATTGGTATTCAATTTGATGATTAAACAAATAAATGCGCTGGCAACTAAGCGTGGTGAGTTGCGCGAAATAAGCTGCTTAGAATTTTACTTTTACTTATCAATTAAAAAATCCACTGGCAAGTAAGCGCGCCAGATCAGGGGAACAAGCTGCTCAGAATTTAATTTATTTGTTAGTCAAATAAACAAACTTACAAGTAAGCGTGCCTGGTATCAGGGAATGAGCTGCTTGTTTTTTAATTTTATTATTAATTTAATAAAAGCACTGGCAAGGATATTATTTATTGAATAATTAAATAATTGCATTGGCAATAACACGCATTGGATCGTGACGAGGGGGTGTACTTGGGTTGATGTTTTCGGAATTTGCGCGCTGTTTCTGTAAGTTTTAGGTGTTTAAACGATGTGCAAGTGCTCAGCTAATTAAAGGCCTCCTGCGCAGAAGCGTGCTTGACTTCTCAGTCTGACATCGGAGCACTGAATGTGCATCTGCCATAGCTGCAAACTAATATTGTATCTTTTTACAACTAAAAAATTGAGAATCAATGAGGAGGGCACTAAAACAGTAAAATACACATATTTTTGTCTACTGAGCAAAGGAGATTTTCAACAATTGTAAAAATGATAAAACAAATTTAATTAAGATCAATACCTTTATTTTAATTCCTTTCAGGTATTTGTCTCATTCACGACACACTACATTAATCATCATGGAGACAGTACTAAGCGAGATCCTAGACGCGTAGGCAATAAATTTTATACTATCTCCATTAGATAAATATCTTGGACAAATTTGCAAGCGAGTATGGGGTAGTGTGGGCTCCTAGATTCAATACTTTATTGAAGTATTAGGTCCTATAAGTCCAAGGAATTTTTAAAGAACTTTTACATCCATTTTTTAGTAATTGAAGAACTACTCTGGACCATTAACTCAATCATTAATTTTCAATCACATTGTCGCTATGCCGTTGCAAATTTTTCTCATGAGAAGTAAACGTGTTTCTGACCCATACTGATCTCTTGGTTTTAATTTTAGGTCCATTAAAAAGTTGAAGCAAACCTAATAATATTACGACTAATCGAACTTATTTTTTTTTAAATAAGGAAAAAAACTTGTCCGTGTACTTTGACGATATAGCCTCAAGGTTAGTCTTTATAACACTGATTTTAGCATTTATAATACATTAAAATTTGAAACTGTTATCATTTATTAGATAAATTTGACATCAAAACAGAAACAAGATCAATACGTAGCAGGGATAATTTAAAACAGACAATTGTTTGCGTAGACGCAAGCACGCACTCCATTTCCGTTAAAGAAAGTGTGCATTTTGCACGTGTAATGAAATAAAATTGTTGCGTCGAAACAGTATTTAGCTGTCAGTAGTCATTCTTTGTCTTTTTTTTTCAATGTTAACATAACTGTAACTGCAATAAGTTTGATGATAACCCAACCCTTCATCATGATTTGTTAAGTATAAAGTTATATTATCATTACATTAAATGTCATGACCACGCATTACTTCGTTTCACTGCATATGCACGATGCACACTGGCTATGGAAACAGAACGGCGTAATAAATAAAAAAAGTAGTGGGGAACTTTTCTCTCTGATACTGTAACGATCCACTGGCTATTTCTGTCCCATGTGACGACAGCCTCAGATATTTTGGAAAATATACGGCATAGTCTCAAAAAAGTTGGCAATTTTCGTAACACTATGACATCACGTGTTATATGCTTAATATTTATTACTTCAAAACACATAGTTTCGTTCTAAGGTTATAAAAAGCGAATGCTCAGCGATCTTTGAACATCGAGCGGTATATCTGCTTCTGCAATCGCGTGACGTATAACTTACATCTTTTGAAACATGATACCATCGCAAGACTCAAACTACGTATGTAACCTCTAAACAATCTTCTCAGCGCTTATCTTACAACATTAATTCACATTATTACACGCAACAATGAAGACAATCAATAATTTTAATATTCATTACTGCGGATGACCTACAACGAATGCCGTACACAATTTCGACAGCAACTTGTACTTAATGTAAAATCCGAGAGATCGGCAGTTTGAACCGCCAATTACTGTGTAATTATTGCACCACGACTGTGCTTGTGTCAATGAAGGGTAATAAGGTGAAGTTCTGATTAGTCGTTCGGGTCTCCAACCTGACGCGCCCTCCTTAAATGCAAGAGTATAAAAACTCCTTGCACATATCAATATTCACCTTTTCTCTTTCACTAAGTGCTCTAAAGTTACTATTCAGGTTGGAGAGTGAGTTCAGTTGCGTTTTTTAAGCTGCGTGTTAGAAGCGTGCATTTCAAGCAAATGTAAGACTTAGTTTAGTGACCAAGTGGTGTGAGAAAAGCTCAAGCAAACCAGACTACTGTAGACTCGCCTAAAAAGGAAATCAAAACGAAACAAGAAAAAAAAGGACCATCGACTTGGTTTCTGATGTTGAAAGCAGCAGTCCAATTATCATCATCACCACGAGTACTCTCGTGTAGGATTAGAATAATCATTGTGGGTGAACCTTAAAAGATCTTAAGACTGCGAGCGCGCAAACAGTGGTTAACTAACGATGATAGAAGTAAGTTGAGTTAAAAAAATCTATAAATTGTTAAAACACTGTAAATGCGAACTTGAAAATTTATAATTCTTATTATTTGTAAAAATCAGTTATTTCCAGCTTAACAAAATTTATTAAATCATCAGATAAGACATAACTTAATTGGTTGTTAATAGATTAATTTTTTTAATTCGAATATTTTACGATTCAAAATTCTAATTCGTAGCAACATAATTTTAGTTTTAATGAATTAATTGAATACGAAACAAAAATAATTAGATAACGTATGACAAAGGCATTTACAAGGACGTAAAATAAATAGATGGATAAAATACCCTACCCCTGCATTATGTAAGATAGAAAATCAAATAGTGTGTCAACGTTAGTTCGGTGTACACATTAACAACACTTTATACACACTATTCCGTGAAACTTAACATCACAAAGCCGAGTCAACGATTGAAAAGCAAAGTTAACTGTTAATAACAGCAAATTAGGCCTTGGCTCCACACTTCACTGAGAAGTTCAGACGTAACAACACTTGTCATGTGGCGAATCTTACTCGCTTTGCTATGAGCAGCAACATACGGTACATAATTATTTTCCTATAGGGCTAAATGGATAAAGCGGATAGTTGGTACTGGAATTTGTATGAATGAGCAAGGTCAATATTTTAACGTACAGTTGCTGTTTATATTTTCACATAACTCAATATAATGACTACATAAAACAACTACACTGCTTAACTATCCAACCTGGCCTGACTTCATGCAGCCTTAGCCCTGCTGGTGCAGGTCCGGCAGTTGCTGCTCGGCCCAATGCTATTACGCGATAGGAATGGGATACAAAGGAGTAGGCCTACTGTACTAGTGCAGTGGTGCAGATTTGATGACGGTTACACTGGGTGCGGGCACCGGGGGATCCGATCGGCAGGTGTCGGCACTTGGACCCAACTGTCCTTGGCAACGTGCGTGAGAGGGTTATTGCCGTAGCCCCGGGTCGTAAACAGGTAGCTGTTGCTGCGTCTCCTGATGTTGCTCGGTGCTGTACAATACTCTTCACATCAATTTGCACACACGCCCGTGGAAACGCATGACGACTACATTTTTCCTCCGAATCACACGTCCCGACGGCAAGCAGACAAGAGCGAGAGTGTCTCTCCTGCCAGCCCGCCAATTCGTACTGCCTTCGTGTCCCAACTACCTGCATGTGGTGGTATATACTCACACACACCAACTGCTGCGCACACTGAAGAGCTGGCCTTGCTGCTCATAGTAGAGGTAGGTGTAGTTACATGGGCCTTGGATAAGGTAGGATTGGTACGCATTGTACTGCCTCTCCTCTTGGCTACTACTGTTGAGTACACACTTGTACTGTGACGTGGATTTATCACGTCACAAGTCCCCCTCCACAAACCTTGGCTTCACCCTGATCTTTTTTCGCAAATTCTATAGGGTGAGCGGTAATTCTAGCTAAATACCCTATCAGGACGGGTGTGAAGGTAGGTTGGTGTAGAGTCTATGTTTGCGTTTAGTGTAGCAGATCGTTTACTTCTTCAGGATTTGGCAGGAATTACTGGTCAGCCTAAATTGGCGGCCTTGTCAGTGTAACGAACGGTGTATTGTTGCGGTGTTGTATGTGGTGTCAGTGTAGAACACTAGTTATTTGCATTTCCTTACGGTTGGACAGTCTGACGCGGGTGCACACGTCTGTGCTTACAATCGTGACTTACGAGTAATGTACACTAACTGATGTCGATGTATATCGTAGTATCGTCTTTTTTTTTATTAATAACAAAAATAACTGCAGAACAACTAAAAAACTGCATAAACCAAACACACACAAAATATACTTTCAAAAGGAAATTAGAAACACTGTGAAAATGCATAATAGCAAAAATGCCAAGGACCACAACAAAGAAAAATGATTATTACCTGCTTAGCGGGAGCAAGGTTATGTTAGATACTTGGGTGTAACTCAAAAATAAATAAAATATAATTTCGATTGTGTTCGCACTTTACACTTTCACTTACCTGCCCTTCGGTATCTCCCCGTGCTCAAACTCAGCCAATACCTTGGCTGGTAACACAGTGAAAGTAATTGCCACGCTGCAGCAATAAATAGGGATAGGAAACAGAAAAGTGCTTTATTGACGTGTGTAAAATAATTAAAAAAAAAAAAAACACACACTATTGTATGCTGCCTTCCGCTATAATTTAAATGGGTACACAGATTCATTACCTGACGTGACTTTCTGTTTCTTTGTTGTAAAATGTGATTGTAATTTATATTCAAGAAGAAAAAGCAACCAGGGGGTATAAATGGGTCATGAGACCCACGATGAGAACGAAGTTCTTTAAATATGAGATGTGTGTCGAAAAACATCATAAAATAAAGAAACACAATTTCTCAAGTAACAAGGAGGTCACGAGATCCATAGAAAAAAACGAAGCTCTATAAAAATAAGTACTACATTTATGTAGTTCAGTAAAACAAAAACTTGAAAAACGAATGAAAAAAAAAAATTAGTTCAGTTCTCATGATGGTTGCACTTCGTGAGTACTGTATTTATGCACGACACTCTCACGAAGTTTAACTAATAACTAATTAATTTATCAATAAATTGTGTAGAATAATTTTAAATTTACATTTTGAGTTACATATCGTTTTAATGATTCTTAAAGCCGCTTATTTCAAATTTGATGAACAAAGTATGTCAAAATGTTAAATATTTATAATCAATTTATCAAATTAATCAATACATTATAAAGAATATATATATTATAACGAAACAAAAATAAAAGAAATAAAGACAAAATGATACATTGAATAAAAAAAAAAAAAAAAATATCTACCATGAAGTGGATTTGAACCCTTAAGTGCAAAACAATCTACAAAGGAGCATAAGCCTTATCCATCTTAGCTATCCGAAGGACGGGACGTATCTCTTTCGAAGTCACATATGTTCATGGATATCCTCCGGAGCTTGTCCTACAGTTTACAGAAGTTAGGATGTGTGAAATTATTAAATTAGTGGTTAATTTTTTGAAAACATAAATGGGTTTGGGAATTTTAAGAGTACGGGAGAGTTAAAACATAATGTATTGAAATCAAAATTCTGTGTATATAATTAATGAGCATTTAGTTTCACGATTTAATTAAATAAGATTTATGGATAACATTGAAGCCAGAGCGAGAGCAAGTCAGTTAAATATATACATAGCATGTACTCAGTTACAGAGTCCAAAGACTCTCAAAAAAGAAAAACTCGTGTCGTCACTTGCTTTGGCTGTGCGTTCAGATATTTACAGCTATATAGCCGACATTTCCACTCCTCCCCTCGTAGGCACACATTCGGTATACCCCTTCCACGCGTCTCCAAAATGTGCGCCTATATGGACATTTCCACGCGAATCCACTCTTCTCATACCCCTAACCCCTACCGTGCTTCTCAAATAAAAAAAAAAATGTGCGCCTGGTTCGGGCGCTTGGCTGCGGCGGGGCGCTCGAACCACTGGAAAAAAGTGGGCACACTCCGTAGCATGGCAGTCAGCAATCTCCCTACTAATCTCTGACATGGAAAGGATGTGCCAATAGTGAGCTTGTAAAGAGGAGAGAAGGGTTTCTCTCTTTCTGACTGTTACTATGTATAAGTATATATGTATAATGTAAATAAACGGAGAAAATGTGAGCGATGAGTGTATTTTTATGCTGGAGTCGTATTCTAGTACACTGATACTCATATAATATAAATATGTATGATTTTCTCCTTTTCAGATTTTTGTGTTTACACGTCGTAATAGCCATTAACTATAGTCTAAGCTTTTAAGGTTCTCTATGAACATATGCTACTTCTAAACATAGGTGGGTGTGTTGCTTGAGTACCCGAGATAGCTAATGCTCCCAATCCCAGAAGAATTGTGTTTTGGTCCTCGATTCGATTCCTGACATGTCTTTTTTTCATGCAATCTAACAGATGTATGTTGCATTATTATTAAACCACTTTTTTACTTCTTTAAGAACGTCTTATGTACATTTAAAAAAATACTAAGGCGTTGTCTACTTTGGATTTTTTCATTTTCACATTTGATTTTTCAGATACGTAAGAATTGATCAATGTTCAATACTTATTAAAACAAAATGCCTCGTATGCTATTTTATAAAAGGTAAGTTAATAGAAAATTTTATCTAGGTATTTTAATTTGTTTACGCTTACCGAAAAATTGTATTGTACGAAAAAAGTTTTTTCGTGTGCATGTATGCGTTTTGTGTATTCATATAATAATCAGCCGTAATATACCTTTAGTTTCCGTCAGCTGAATGTTATGATCCACTGTGTAAGCTTTTTACTTTTTTAATTATTCTAGAGGGATCAAAGAATTTGAATTTTCTGTAAATTTACGACCCTTTTTGATATCGCTCAATGATTTATCAGACTTATGAAAAATTACATTTATTATAGTTTATTGCGAGATTTCAAAATGTTCGAAATAAGAATTCAAGACACTGCAAAATTAGGTTACATGAAAATATTGGCGAACAAAAAATAATATAGATAAAATATTAAGTGATTGCAAAAGCGGTATGAGGTATGAATGCGCTTAATCGGCCGCTTCATTTCGCAATATTTTTTTGTCTTATCCATAACGAGTATGACCTTACAAACAAAGTAGCAGTCGTTTTTCAGAAATTTGCTTCAATGTAGCACATTAAGAAACTTAATAAGAATAATTAAGCAACATTTTATTGTGACTCTTGTTGGTAAGCTAGCACTTGATCTCTCAATATTGTAATCGATAAATTAAAAAATAATAATGTCCGGCCAAGTCATGATAGTAATAGGGAGCACTCTTGGTACGATTGAAGCATAAGTTATTTATTTATTCATTTATAGAATTTACGGGCCGTGAGCCCAATTCCAATCAAATAACAGTGTGTTGCCGAGCGCAGCACATAAACAAATTTACAACAGCGTAGTATAATAGTTATAGTCATAGAAATGATAAAGTTGTAAGTTATAAGGAACTGTAGTGTGTACAGTGTGTGTACATCCTTAATAGTTAAAATCAAGCGACTGTTAATAATATCAAATATTAAACATTAAATATTGAATAGTACAACCTTCGTTGAGTGCGCTTGGTAGCTTACAAGAATATTGATAAAAAAAAAATTAATGAATTAAAATTTTATGAACTCAGTACCAGCAAATTCATAATTGAGAAGGCCGGAGAGTGATGATGTAGGACGAAACGAGCTATTGATTTGATAACAAGATTTGACGGAGATTATTTTGAAAATATGTGTATATGATGCTATTTATTCAACAGTTGTTCTTTTTCATTTATGTTTTTTTATTTTTTTAAAAACTACGAAGATACAAGAGGCTAGTAATGAGATTAGTGGGTCAAAACATGGTTTATGAAAAAAAGTAACAACAAGATTTACGTGAAAAAAATCGCCAAGGGCGCAAAGAAACTCAGTTTAATAAAATATAGGTAACTTAAATTTATATACATTTTGCATATTTACATTATATATACAATAATACACATACATACATGTGGGTTCTTGTAAAAAGACTTTAGTTTTTTGTGTCCTTATTGTTTAAAAGCAGTTAAATTGTTCAAATAATATTTATTTACGAAAATTTTATTCAATGTAATTGTATTTTTTTGGATTCATACGAAAAATCTCGAACTAGGTATGATTTGCAAGCTTGAACAAAGAATATGATGTTAAAATGTCATTACCGTAACCTGTCTCCCATAAGAATTTCACACTGTCTACTTTCAAAGAAAAAAAATTTTCAATTCTTTTAATTTTTTTCAATGAAATATCTTGAATTTAAATTTTTGGCAACAGTCTTTTTTTTCGTGTACTTGAAAGAATAATGAAATCGGTCACTACCGTAACCAGCTTGTATCTTGTCGTCAATGTGTATGTACATATTTTAAGCAGTAAGAACTCGGATTAGATGGTAAGTACAAGTTATAAATGCGAGGAAAAAGTGTTTAAACATTTATTTAATGTAGAAATTTATTTTTTGAGACGATTTGTCATTACTGTAACAATCATTACCGTAACCCCAAAAAATGAGATTTACAGTTAATTATTTTAATAGATATCATTTTTCGCGTAGGTTACAGATTTACAGATTGAGAATGGTCCCGGTTTCAAGACAAAATATACAAAGTCCCGTAAAATTAAGAAATTTCGAAGTTTATGAAGAAATGAAAGTAAAAGTAAAAAAAGGGAAACATTTAACTAAAAGAATTAAAAAAAAAAAAAATTCACAGAAAAAAAATTTAAAATTAGCTTAAAAAAGTGACTAAGTAATAAAGTAGTGTAATAAACTTGAAGGAACCCGTAACAACATTTTTGCGCGATATCTGACAAGATGTCCTCCACGATATCTGACAAGATATGCTACACCAAATCTTATAGGATACCGTGTAAGACTTCTTGAACGATAGTCTACATAATATCTCACAAAATATTAAGCAAGATTTTCGGCAACTAAAAAATAAAAAAGTATAAATTGTAACCCATGTAATTTTGAACTTTGCTGCTTAAAAGCTGTTAAAAAAGTTAATGTAAGTAGTAAAAAAAAGATTCAGTTAGGGGAGATAAACCTGGTCTAGAGGACTCGTAGTCGAGTATCTTACCCATTTGGCCAGAGGGGATTAGACACTTGGAAAACAAGTTACGTTTTTATGAGGTACATCTGAAACTTATGTTTACTATTTCATCATTTCGTAAATAATATTTACCACCTTGGTTACCTAATTGATAATTACCATCTCACAAATGAACATTTTATATTGCTTCGTATCTCTTAACACGTTCGTCAACAATAAATCTTGTAATTGATTTTACAACTACTTTTCGTTCACGGATTAACCTTATACTTTACATATACTTTTCAATACAAGGAAAAATTAGTCGATATTAAAAAGTGTAAAAAATGTATTGTAATTGTCACAACAACTTTGTAGATACCCTCTTTGATACTTTAATCTGAGTATTGAATACCAGCAGGAGAAACAATTTTTTAGTTGTTTATACAGTACTCAGATAAATTATATTAATTTTTACAACGTAAGATTATACATAGAGTAAAGTATTCTTAAAAACTATTAGATTTGAACAAAAATTAGGGAAATTTTTTCTTAACTAGAATTAGAGACTGTAACAAAGCAATATCCTTAAGACATAATAACATTATTAAATGTTATTTTCTGTAGTTTTGTTTAAT
Source organism: Copidosoma floridanum (assembly GCF_036245765.1). NCBI lineage: Eukaryota > Metazoa > Arthropoda > Insecta > Hymenoptera > Encyrtidae > Copidosoma > Copidosoma floridanum. The sequence continues at coordinate 20,681,009 of NW_028321897.1, forward strand.
TTATTCAAAATTTGTTCCAAAAATTGTTTCATACTCAAGGAAATTGATATTTTTGTAACTGTTCTCAAAACCTGTCAAAATCATTTCGTAAGAACATAGAAATTTTATTAAATAGTGTTTCATGTAAAACTTAATTCATGTAATTTTATTTTTCATAAATTTAATCATCATAATTCTGTTTAAATGTTTTAGTAAAAATAAATTTTCCAAATTGTAAAGAAAGATCATATTTATTTTGTTTTACATTTTTAATAATATAAATTAAGTTTTAAGAGCATAACAAAAAGTTTTTTAATTAATTATAAAAGTTTATTTAGTGCTACAGTTTTTCTACACCACAAAAAGCAAAGAATAGACAGCCTCAGTACTAAAGACTAAATTTTAGTACGTTTGAATATGTGTCAAACAAAAGTATTAATTTCACCTATAATATATGATACTATTGACTATAAAAGTTGAATAATCACCCTCAAAAAATTAAAAAATATAAAGAGTACATGGAACTTTTTATGCTAACGCTATAAGATCGCTAATCTAGCACCGTCAGCTAAACCATTAGTTTTAGACCCAGATTTATCGGGCTTTAGACACAAATATTTCCACAATCTTTTTTCTAATTAACTGACTTATTTAATTGTTAGTTTCTATTTCGTGGAATATTTCATACTTCTATAATGGACTGAGAATTTTTTGTTTAATGTATGATGGCTTGAAAAGGTGTACATAAGGTCAAAATATTATTTCTCTGCTTTTTCAAGGAAAACTCGTGACTGTGAGATTATTTGAAATGAAACAGGAGTACCGTTTTTTTTTTTAGAATCTAAAAATATATGTAATAAGGAATTTTGATTTTTATTCTTAATACAAGCAGTATTAACAACATTATTAGGGCAGAATGGTGATGCGCAAACTATCTTGAGTAAATATGTTATACCTCAGACAACTTTTACCACTTGCGCTTCTTACGAATATTCACCGTTTCCATTAATGAAATCAATTTTTATGATGATACATGTAAGTATATTCAAGAAGAGTAGTTAAACAGGTACCTATAATTTTTTTAGCAAAGACAACTTAAAAATTTAAGCCTGAGAACAAAAACACAGTATTTGATCGATGCTTCTTGAAAATAATCACTGTCACTGTCATGATTTTAAGATCTTTTTGAACAGTACCTTTAAAATTGTTAAATATGTGTATAAATGTGTATGTATTTACTTTGGGTAGTAGTATTAAAGAATTCTCAATCACATTACATTTCAGCATACTAAAGTGAGACAACTTACACAATTTTTAAATAATATAAATGATTAAGAAGCATTACTTGTTGACGGTTTTTTTATTGTAAAAATAAGTTTTGTGTTTTTAAAAGTATAAAACTAAATAAACTTCACATAAATATTTTTAAAACCTCTTACGTTTACGCTTTCGTTTACGTTTACGTATTTTTACGTTTTCTTACATTTTCGTTACGTTTTGATATGATTTACCACATCCTATTACATTTAGAATTTTTCATAATAATTACTCAACTTTTTTTCGTTAAAAGTAATTTTTATTCAAAAATTACAGAAAATGTGGCTAAAAGTTATTAATTATAACAGAATATGAAACAGTGTAATAAACTGCCAAAAACTGTAAGCTGTGATAAAATATTACACATGACAACATTTCGTTACGTTTTAATAGAGCTTATTACAGTTGCTTTTTTACGAGATTCGAGTGCCTTTTTGGAATCATAATAGTAAATGTAACGAGTCGTAAGGTAATATATTGAGTCGTAGTCGACTGTAAGTAAATGTAACAAAACGTACCAAATTGTAACTGCGGTACAAAATCCAACCAAACCTTACATTGCATCACAGAAAGTTACGGTTTGTTAAGTTTTCTGATATTATTTTTTTCCGTTAGAGCACTTTTTAATGTAGATTAATTTTTCCTTGGAATGAAATGTATATGTAACGTATAAGTAAAATCCGTGAACCAAAAGTAGTTGTAAATTAATTAGTAGATTTATTGTCGATGAACGTGTTAAGAGTCACGAAACAATATAAAATGTACATTTGTAAGACGTTAATTATCAATTAGGTAACCAAGGTGGTAAATATTATTCACGAAATAATGAAATGATAAACATAAGTTTCAGATGAGATAAGAACGTAAATTCTTTTCCAAGTGTCTAATCCACTCTGGCCAAGTGGGTAGGACACTCAACTACGAGTCCTCCAGACCAGGTTTAAATCCCTTAACTGGAGCAAAGAGATGCTTTTTTTTTACTACTTACATTAGCTTTCTTAACAGCTTTTAAGCAGAAAAAATTTAAAATTACATGGGTTACAATTAATACTTTTTTATTTTTTAGTCCCAAAAATCTTGCTTAATATCGTGTAGGATATCATGTAGACTATCGTGCAAACAGTCTTTCACGATATCCTATAAGATGTCGTGTAGGATATCTTGCGCGATGCGCTGAAATTTTGTTACGGGCAGTTGAAGACAAATTTTTTTCTTGATAAAACAAAAAATAAAAGCTTTAATTAATTTTTCTTTTAATATTACATAAGTTAAAGAATACAAGGATAAAAATATAAGAAGTTTTTATGATAAATTATACAGGTTATTGAGGGTTAAGATATGTTAATCATTTAAAAAATTTGTGCTAACAAACTACAAAATCTCTATATTAATATCATGATAAGTCGAATGGTCGTAATAGAAACAGACTGGGTAATAGGACTATCTACTCCTATAAATATACATGTTATGCATCTAAAACTAGTTTTATGCCAAAGCAGTATAACAACCAAGATAGTATGTTAGCATTGGTTTTTTGGCCCAGAAAATTCTGACTATCACGAAAAAAAAATGTAATGGTTTCAATGTATGGTAACAAATTGTAATAAAATTCAACAAGTAAAAATGTCGGCAAGAGCCTCCCAAAAAAGTGACAAAAATGGCTAAAATATACGTTTTTCGCGTCTAGAAGAAAACTGAAGATAAAAAATCAAGCTATACAAATGATACGCAATTTTAAGACAAACAAAATGAGCCACGTTGGGCCCAGATTGGTTTAGCCATTTTTTGTAAATCGCAAAAAACTGCCATTTTGAGCTAATTTTTTGAAATTCAATAACTCGCAGCCAATAGAATATTTAGAACTGAAATTTTAATACAAGACAGATGTCGCAGCCCTTGTTAAGTGACAACTTGCGTAAGTAAACAAATTTTATATTTTTATTCCGTTTAATATTATATTTATTCCCATGATAAAATTTTAAGACTCTTAAAAGAGTCCTACTTAACAAAAGTCGTTACCTAACAAAGCTAACTGTGTACTTCGTGGCTCTTGGAAGTGTCAAGTGACAACCGAAGCGAGCCACGAAGCCTCAACACGTGGAGTCAGCAAGTACCGGCCCCATAGCAAGTAAGACAAAGAAATTTAACTCAAACTCCGTCCAAGGTGCATTTCTTTGCGCGGCGTTTTAGTCAGTAGCTTTCCACCGCTCATCGAGTGTGGTTCTTAACTATTAGTTCAAAATTTCAATCTAACTTGTTATAATTGCTCGATAAGGTCATAGTTATAATTGCTCGGTAAATTCTTAGTTATAATTGTAATTTTTAGTTAAAGTAAATAAAATTAAAAGAGGAAGCATACCTGACTGTGCAGAATATTTTGTTAGTTGAAATTCAATAAAATTAATAATATCAAAAGAAGCAAAACTGAAGAATCATATAAAATTAAATAAAAAAAGGAAGAAAAGATATGTGGACATTTATAATTAACAAAGCTTAACACTCTCTCTCTTTATTTATTTTTTCTGTTTTTTCTTTCTTCAATATACAATTAAACAAACAAATAGTCGGACTATCTACTGTTCCGCAGCCTGTGAAGAAGCGTGAGACTGTAATCCACAATCTTTGGTTTTAAAACAAAAGCAAAATTAAGTGATATTAATTATCATTTAATAAAAATTAGTAGCAGAGCATGGTTAATGGTCTCTAGCTATTTGTTTCTTTACTACAAGTTCTCTTAGTGCTATTTCTTAAAGAAACAATAAACACCATTCAAAGAAGCATTTTCATGAATCATGTGTAACATCCCATATAGTGTAGTGTGCGCAGACGTGTATATATATGCTGTGCCTGTGCGGAGAGATTGATATATGCCACACCTGGTTATAATTAAAAAAAATAGAAGTGAATGAAAAAAAATTATAAATAATAATTAATTAACAAATTAATCGTAAAATAAACAAGAAAAGGTACTATTATAAAATAAAAAAGGGATAAAGTGAAAAATAAAATAATAATGTATTTGAAATAACAGTAGAAAAATGAAAGAAAAAAAGGTGATCTCTTATACTACACACTTACGAGACAGAACAAATGCACTATCCCTATCCTGAACCTGCTAACTAAAGCGGTTCATACCTTTAATTTAGTCCTGCTTGAGTAGCGGACATTCTATACCCTGAATCTGCTAACCAGAGCGGTTCATTCCTAATAGTCCTGCTGACATACCGGACACTTTTTACCCTCGATCTGCTTCTTAAAGCGATCCATCAAAATGACAAATACATATACACAAACATATTCGCACTTAATATTGTTAGTTGTTGAAGAAAAATTCTCAAAAACGGAGTAAGGATTTAATATAAGCTAATAATTTCACTCATATACGTACAATTTTTTATAAAATAATATTGAATGAAACCCCCGCCACATAACTTTAAGAGTAATAAGAAAAGTAAAAGAAGTGGTAAGAAATTGTTTGTGCAGGAGCTTATGAGAGAGAAAAATTTTTTAGAAAAAAGATTGGAATTAATTTATGATCAAATACAAAATTACCATAATTTACACAAATTAAATACTAAATTATCAAAAAGTAAAATTAATAATTTTAGAGCAGAAATTAACAAACAATTCGACAATTTGATCATCTTCGTGGAAAGGGAACTCTCAAAATTAAAAGAAGGAAAATAATAAAAAGTCTGGAAATTTACGAATAATTTACTAATAGTTCGAGACTTCTTATGATTTCCCTTTACCTTATTCATAATTCACAGGCACATAAATTACGCGTTGCACATACAGAACACTCATATGGATGTATCAATATTATCCTGCATTAGATCGCAGTGTACATATTTTAGTAATGTATAACCATAGTAAATAAAAGTAAAAAACAGGACCAAACACCTTATATAAGCAAGCATATCAGTACTGTATTGATACATACAGTATAATTGACATTAAAGCGTCAGCGGCTGCATTGTCACATACTCACATGAATGTGTAGAAATACAAACACAGATCCATACACTATTAACAATATGTATGCTAGTCAGTGGGTGAGAGTAGATACAGTGATATCATATTTGAGCACACTTTCATTCAACGCAGAGAGAGAGTTCTTAATCACGCCCTACATTACGGTGGCGTTGCAATTACGATATATAGCTGCACAGGCCATATGAGAAATCCCTGCGCCGTATACTCCCTTGCTTAACGGGGCTCCTACGACTACCGCTGAGGTCAAAGACAAACAAAAAATAGAGTTTCGTTTTTCAATGAACAAATGTGTCTGAAAATCATTCCGATATTTTTAACAACGTATGAAATGGGAAAAATGATGTTTATGTGTATAGTTTAACTTTTTACGAAAAATAAATTATTGTTCTGACTATTCTAGTGCATACAGGTATACCACCTGTGTCGGTGTAGTTTAGCGTTTGAATGTATAGGTATATATCGTATTTGCATGCCTTTCTGCTATTACTCTACCTCTATAGTGTTTAGTATCTGTTTGTCATAACCATTATTTAATTGATAAACAATGGATGTCGGTCCTTGTAATCCACCTGAAAAAAAGAATACCATGCACATAGAGTCTCAAGAGGATGGAGAAAAGGCAAGTTCATGAAAAAAAAGTATGTAACAAAATATGAGAAAAAAAGGCACTCAAGAGATTATATACCAGATGTGTTTGAAAAGTTAATCCTTGAATGAAATATGAAATGGAAACGTATTTAGTGATGTTAATTGTAAGTATAATAATTTTGTGCATGTCTTATTTAATTTTAGGATTTTTGAAAAAAATATGTGTTCTGAAGAAAGAGAAGTAATTGAATCTAAATATTTTCCAAAACAAATGTGATGCAGCAGATGCAATATTCCACTTTCTTTAGACTTTGCAACAGAAAAGATACAAAAAGAATTAGGGCATGACTACACTGTTTAATGCTGTCAGTATCCTTTCCAAAAAGCTGTACACACCAGTTCATCTTCTGGAGAAAGCCATCGTTTGTTGACTGTCAACGCTAAAGCAGCCATGGGTAATTCAAAATTTTTTATTTTTATTTTACAATTGTTTTTACATGACAAACAAACTCCAATTATATGTCGTAAATGTCGTAACTAGACACAATCGACAATGGAATAGGAGGAACTCAGTTCAACTCATTGCTGTCATCGTTGAACATTGAACCAGTATCAGAAAATTTACTGAAACGGTACGAAAAATATAGTTAGGAGTGAAGTGGAGGCTCTTGCATTACAAACCTGTAGTGAATTTTTAGAAGAAGAAAAGTTACTAACAATTTCTGCCAATGATGTGATCACTGACAAGTGAGATTTTGCTATATTTACTGCTATATTGAAAGTATCAATTTGTAAATTTTTTTTATGCCAATTTTTTACAGCAATGTATTTTATATTTTCCGTAAATCTTTACAATCTCTTTACTACTTATAAGAAATTTGGTAATCGACTGAGTGCATGGACTTTATACATCCATGATAATATACTGTACACATTGATTTATTTAAAAAAGTTTTGTATATTGTGATATTGTATTGTTTGAAAAAGAAATTACTGTTTTTGCTGTATATGTATAAGCCATGTGATTTGTAATCAATAAACAAAAGTCAACATAGAAGTTTCTTGTATTTGTTGTGTTTAACAATCATTAAGTAACTAATATTTAATTACAGAACAGGTCAGGGTAAAGTTAGCTGTACATTTAGCCATGATGTGGGGTGTGGTAAAGAAGAGGAACAAGAAAATCTTACAATAGTCTCGCAGGTAGTTTTGAAATGTAACATTTTTTAAGTACTCTATCATACTAAAAACCTACTCTCACTTATGTATTTATTTTTAAAGATGAAGTATACTTTACTGTATTTGTAGGGCATGGTATTTTAGTAGATAGGACACTACTCTAAGAAAATTGAATTCTTACGCAGTACGGTCTAAAACTTGTCGTTTATGTGACATGGGCCATAAATCGACTGACCACGATTGTAAAAAGAATTACGATGGATCTGCAAAAAGTATGGAGGTTGACATAGCTTTAGAGCTATATACCAAAAATCCGTTATTTACAAAGCATGACGTTTTTGGTGATCGACTTGTCATGGACAGTAATTCTGTTACCATAGCCAGCCTAAGAGCTGTATCTCATCACAGTATTGAGTTATGGGCAGACAAAAACCACACAGTCAAAGCATTCTCTAATTCTTTGTGGGCAATGTCTTTACCAAAAACTTTTATATACTATTTTTCGCATACCTTGAGTAATGCAATAGCTAAACATAAAAATAATCCTGATGCTCTAGCTTCCAAAATGAAAGCTATTGTCCCACACTCTTTTGGTGATCACTCTCTCTGCATGTTTCATAAAGAAAATGAGAATTATGGATTTAAAAGGCTTCCAAATAAAAAACCTTCAAATGGACAAAAGCTCAGAAGTTATTTGGATGATTTTATGAAACGATACATTAAAAATGTCAATAAAATTGCTCCTGCTACTTTAATACAAATAAATGAATCTTTTAATCATCTCGTTTCAAGTAAAGCCCCCAAATCTAAGCACTACTCGGGATCTGAATCGTTAAATTATCGTGTAAGAACAGCAGTATGCCAAAAAATAAAGGACTTGAATATGTTGATGAAGTGTTCCAAAAAGGAGGTGTTAGTCTACTGAAAAAACGTTTGAAGTTTCAGAAAATAAAAGAAAATAAAATAAAAATAAGGCTTTTCGCGAGTAGTCGAAAGGCAAAAATTCGAAGAAAATTTCTGAAAACTAGAAGATCATCCAAAAGTAGTTATGGTAAACGAAAAGAAGGAGTTTCTTACCAAAGCGATATTGGTCTTAGTGGTGTCGTAGACTTAGCTATGGAAACTGCGATTCCTTTGTTATATAAAGGAACCAGCAAAATTAAAGAATATGAAATTGCTTACTTTGATCTTAAAACTACAGGTCTCGGGCGTACTGATAAAATATTTCAAATACGTTCATTTCTCTTATATTAATTTATTATGTACGTATGCTAGCTTCATTTCGTATGAACAATTGTTGATTGAAGAATGCAACTTATCATGAAGAGAGAACTTTCAATGACTATTCACTGCCAACAGTGCCTATAAAGTCGAAAGCAGCTGAAAAAACTGGACTTGTAGTAAAAACAGGAGTGCTATTTATCCGGGGACATAAATTCATAACTGTTTTTAAAGAAAAAGCTCTCATAACATTTTTTAGAATTTCTCGAAAATATAAAAAATCTAAATCTCTAGTTGAACTACGTAAAATTATATTGGTTAGTCATAACGTCCTTAAGTAAATCATTGTATGTATGTTATATGTATTTTTTAACTAGCTGTTTTTTATTATATTAGTTGTATTAATTACAGTTTTGATGCTGTCAAAATAAAAATCTTGCAATGGAATTTGGATTGTACGAAAGGCTCAAAACGTAGTATATGGATACACGGATACGCTAAGACTATTTAGAAAAAAAATTTACAAACCAAAGAATGAAAAATTTTCATATTCTCAAGAGAGCTTGGTAACTAAATATTTACTACAAGAAAAAATGAAGATAAGTATTTTGGAAAAGAATAAAGCATCCTTGCAGATTTTCAAAAATATGTTAAGACCAAGAATGGCAACAAAAATGGTAAGAAAAGGAATAAATCTGCGGATTCTAATGGATGCTTATGAAAAAAATTTTAAAGCAGATGATATCATACAAGCACAATTGATTACGCTCTCTCACTTTAGTTTCCGGGCATACACATATTACACTTATTGTTCCGTTGGCGGACTCATACCTGTACCAATTAAAGCAAACGCATTGCACATGCATGCGCTAAACAAACACTCATATTAAAGACATATACACATACACATATGTATTTAATTATTTCTTTATTACTTATGTCTTCTGCGATGAATGTCAAGGATTAAATAGAATATTTTTTGGAAACAAATAAGCAAAACGAAATAGGGGAGAGGCGGGTGTGGCCGGCAAGGTGGATCGATTTGGCACCTCCAATTTATCCTCAATAGTAATAAATTTTCATTTGATTCAGCACAAAAACTAACCTTAGAAGCATCCTCGAAATTCCTCACCATATACGCAATAAAAAAAGTAAACCGTAAATTTCTAAGACACTTCTAAACTTTTCATCGGAAAACCGGCCGTCCTGTCATTTTTTATTTTGTTTGAAAAATAATAGCCAATATGTTTAGGGGTAAGAGATACTTACCATCTGTTAGATAAAGTCTTAAGCTTTAATTTCCAATTTGTTGCGTTAGCATTGGATGCACGGAGAAACAATTATGTTAATTTTACATAAATACGTCAGGGCGGGCAGGTTCGGCACCTCCAGGCAAACATGACTGGCATGAGCAGCGATCGCAGCGCCGCAGACTAAAAACATAACGAACTGACCTAACCTTGCATTTAACCAAAAAAAAGTGTTCAAAAACAAAGTGCAAAGGTACTTATTAAGTATTACTTAGGTATTAATATGAATCAACAATAGATTATAAGTAAATGAGTGAATTGAGAGTTTATAAATGCCATTAAAAGATAAGATGGTAAGATGAAATTTGGTTCTTAGATAATTAAAAAAACTGTAAATTATAACTAGTCAAGTTTTATAATTAATAAATAAATGTCTAAAAACATGATCGATAAAATTTCACCATAATTTTCTCTCTACTTTTACGTAAAACGTTATCGTAATAATCACGCAAGTTTATACCTATATACAGCGTTCTGCTCCTTGCCAGCTTTCCTATGCCCGTTTTGCCCGACCCTCATGCCAGCCATGCCCGATGGGTGGGCATAACCGGCAGTTTTTGATGGTTCTGTTGTTCGTTAAATAAATTAAAAAACGAATCTTCTAGTATTGATTTAACGAGTCTAATACTACCCTTACATGCTACTTTTTCTTATCGTTTTTTCAGATTATGAAAAAACTTTAAAATGAAATTGCAATAATTACTTTAAGTTAGAGTGCCGGCCACACCCACCTCTCCCCTAATAGTATAGTTTTTTTATTATACACACTCATATAATATAGGATAAAAATAAATTTAAAAAAACGCACGTAAAGCAAATTATACAACTAAGAAAATGGCCAATGAGAACGATGACGCCGATATGACAGTAGCCAAAGCGCTGATGGAGTCTCTCAATGCCAACTTCTCATTTAAGCATTCGATTAAATCCACCCCTGTATTTGATGGGAAAAATGTTCCGCTAAAGGATTATATACAAGATGTTAAAAACAGAGAAGGCTGGGTCAGAAATGATCAAAAAGATTTTTATAAAAGAGTAGTATTGCAGAATCTATGAGGTGCTGCAAGCATAAGCGTAAGCGGCCAAAATTTCGAAAACCTCGAAGCATTTATAACCCATTTAAAAAAAAAAGAAATGCGACAGGAAAAACCGATGCTTATTACCAAACTCAGCTGCAGAAAATGCGCCAATGACGAGGTCAATCGGTTGGTGAATATTATGATAATGTAAACCTACTGCTGAGCGGTGCTGAAAAGGCCTTGATTGAAGATAAAGGCAATACATACAACGCTCATATGATGACCCCTATCAAAGACATGGCACTACATATGTTCATAAAAGGACTAGCACTTATGATGAGCCAGCAGTCAGGGGCGGTGGTTGGAGTTTTGACCGAGTGGGTAGTTTTTTTGAATATATATATACATATGGGACAAAACGCGTCAACCGGATCACTGGTGCCCTTAAAATTCTATTTTACCGTTAAACAGTTTTGTGGTCTTAAATTAAAAGTTAACAGGTATACTTCATTTTGCCGTATGCGCTTTTTAAAAAATCCAAAATGGCGTATCAGTATGGTGGCAATAATTTGTGTAAGCCACCATGACTAATCGATTTCATAATTATTTAAGTGCTCAAATCATCGTAACATGTAGAAAAAGACATTATTTCAACATCTGCCCTATTTCTAGGTGAAAATATAAGCTACTTTTTCTTTTTGTGAGCAGAGGTACGTACATAACCTTGAAAAACTGTAGAAAAGTTGATTTCTTGGTTTATAGTAGCTTAAAATGCTTGAAAATTAAGATGTACGGCTTATTACTGATGATTATTTGTTGTTTCATGCAAATACGTCCTGCTCTGTGAACCATTATGAATGAATGAAAAATAAGTTTTTAATAAATAAATACAAATAGAATAATTTTTTTTTCAGTACTAGAAAACATGAGCTTTTTATCTTATGCCATGATTTTTTGCTGCCCCAAGTTACCGTATGTTATGTATAATTTATTTACAAAGAAGTTTTTTTTAATTAAAGATTCAAAGCTGTGTTCTTGGGCAAAGTTAGGTGACACTTGTATCCTGACCTGTAAAACGTTCAAATAAATTTATTCTATCTTTCTTAAGATCTCTTAGTGACTACAAACTACATGAAACTGATTCTTTGGATTTTTTGAGGTTAGGGGTATGCTAGTGTGTACATGCATACAGAGCTGGACGTATTTGCACGAAACAACAAATTATCATCAGTAATAAGCTGTACATAATGATTTTTAAACGTTTTCAGCTTCTATATACCAAAAAAATCGACTTTTCTACAGTTTTTTAAGGTTATGGACGTACTCCTGCTCACTAAAAGAAAAAGTAGTTTATGTTTGTACCTAGAAATAGAGCAGATGTTGAAATAATGTCTTTTTCTAAATGTTACGATGAGTTGAGCACTTAAATAATTATGAAATCGATTAGTCATGGTAGCTTACACAAATTATTTCTACCATACTGATCCGCCATTTTGGATTTTTCAAAAAGCGCACACGGCAAAATGAAGTATCCTTGTTAACCCTCAATTGAGATCACAAAAGTGTTTAGAGGTAAAATGGAATTTTGAGGGCACCAGTGATCCAGTTAACACGTTTTGTCCCATATGTATATGTATATATATGGATAAAGAAATTAGTTATATAATTATTTAATGACAATTTGCTATTATTCGCTATTCAAATTAAAAATAAGCACCCTCAAAACCATTAAAACCATGTCTAACTCGTTATATGTATATGTATATATATATATATATATATATATATATATATATATATATGTAATCAACATTTTTTTTCGGATACATCAAAACAAATTAAATTAATATTGTTACTTTGATACAAGGCAATTCTATAAATTTATAACACTAAAATAACTTTTAAGGATTTTAACATAATTATTTGTGTATTTTAAAACTCCTAAGAAATTGTGAACATCCTATTTACGACAAAAAAAAGCCGAAGGCAGAAGAAAACTCATTTTTTTACTACGATTACATCAAATATAATCATTACCAGTAAAGTTTAACTTACATCCAATTATACGTGAATATTTAACTACGTACATTTATTATATTTTTGAGCTTATATTCACATCCCTTATCAATACCTTGTGGTTATTGCATTGACAAAATTCGTACTACATATATATGTACAAACATAAAAGTAGATTCTTTAGTCTTTATAAATAGTGCGTATTTTAGATTAAAGAGTCTTACAGAGACTGAACGAAGCTTTTTTTATTCAATACATACTAGTTTCAACGACTTTTAACTCAGAGTATGGTTTAAAAAAAAAAGTTTGTATTCTGTGTAAACAATTACTCTTTTTACCTATAATCAATTGTTATTGTAATTTTTCAGAAATAGTGACCAAAATTTTTGACAATGCATAAATCATATACAGTTAACGAAAATTTTTTTTCCTCTGTTTTGAAGGTGGCACTACGTATATTTTTATAGATGAATAACTATACAAAATATTAAAATTTCACAATTAATTGAAATTGCTCTTTTAACTATCGCAATCGATCAATTCATTTTACATCTTATGCAATACACAGTGATTCGCATAAATTTATTCGATTGTTTATAGTTGATAAGATAAACCATCAAAAAACACCTCTTGTCACACAACGCAAGGCAGCTAATTTTTTTTTTTTTGTAGTTATAGTAACAACCGCATTGTCGGTATCTTGAACCACGTGACATAGGTTGCTTTTATTAAAACGTTCGCGGAACTCTCACGACGAGTAGCTTAACTTTAAAATCTTTAAAATGCCTTTTTCACAGCTCTACATATTAATTTTTGAGAATCATAGCGTTAAAACATAATGTATTGAAATCAAAATTCTGTGTATATAATTAATGAGCATTTAGTTTCACGATTTAATTAAATAAGATTTATGGATAACATTGAAGCCAGCCCTGTTGTTGCGGTCAAATAAAAACAAATAAAACTTCACAATGGGATTTTTCTATTAGTTTCTTATCGGTATTTGAACCCGTAAATCCAAATAAAATCCGAAATGGTTAAAAATAGATTTTCTATATCATTTATTATAACTAGGACATGATTGAACAAAAATAAATTGAAAAATTTATGTCATACCATCTGGATGGTAACATCAAAACGGGGGGATTAGAGTATTTTATATGTAAATTGAAAGAAAAGTTAGTTATTAATTTTCATTAGAATTTTGTAAAAAATACTTTAGTCCCCCCGTTTTGGTATTACCATCCGGATGGTATGACATAAATTTGGCAATTTATTTTTGTTCAATCATGTCCTAGTTATAATAAATGATATAGAAAATCTATTTTTGACCATTTCGGATTTTATTTGGATTTACGGGTACAAATACCGATAAAAAACCAATAGAAAAATCCTATGGTAGAATCAATGAATTTTTTATTGGTTTTTATTGGACCGCAACAATAGGGAGAGCGAGAGCAAGTCAGTTAAATATATACATAGCATGTACTCAGTTGCAGAGTCCAAAGACTCTCAAAAAAGAAAAACTCGTGTTGTCGCTTGCTTTGGCTGTGCGTTCAGATATTAACAGCTATATAGCCGACATTTCCACTCCTCCCCTCGTAGGCACACATTCGGTATACCCCTTCCACGCGTCTCCAAAATGTGCGCCTATATGGACATTTCCACGCGAATCCACTCTTCTCATACCCCTACCGTGCTTCTCAAATAAAAAAAAAAATGTGCGCCTGGTTCGGCTGCTTGGCCGCGGCGGGGCGCTCGGACCACTGGAAAAAAGTGGGCACATTCCGTAGCATGGCAGTCAGCAATCTCCCTACTAATCTCTGTCCATGTGTCTTCGAAATGTGTGCCTTCAGGCACATTTCTACGCAACTCGGCAAGCGCACACTTATCATGCATCTCCAAAGTATCTGTAGCCACACACTCTGTATGCTTCTCAAATGAAAAAATATATATACGCCTGGTTAGACCGCTTGGCCGTGACGGGGCGCTCGAAACAGTGGCAGAAAGTGAGCTCACGCCATAGTATTGCAGTCAGCAATCTCTCTACTAATCCCTGACCAAATCAGTCTCTCTGAACACCTCAATAGGAGTGTTATTGGTTGCTACAAAGTGAGTGGATGCAGGAGAGAGGGATTTAGCCGATTCTTGAGGCAATAATGAAAGTTCCAACGCACTATCACTCAAGAAAACTAAATTTTTCTAACGATCCATCACATCTATATGTGGACAAGTTTTGACCTCGTAGCCTTAACCACTGCTCTAACATGGTGAGGAACTATTAGTTTTGTGAGGGAGAAGACCAAGAACATGGTATATAACAACGGTGGGCTTTGGGACTATATACTTTTTGTGAAGACGACAAAGTTGGGAATCACCCTCGAATGAGCCAGAATATGAGGATTAGGCTTGCCACGTGACTTAGAACGGCCACGTGGGCGTATCAATTTATTCTGATCCATTTTAAGATCCAAAGCTAGAGTAGTTAATCGCGACACATAATTTTGTAACGCCTGGAAAAAAGGTGCATGGACTGAAACTGCGGAGACTGTACTGGTATGAGGGTCAGTAGCCTGCATGTATTTATCAGCCATTTCAGTGATTTTGTTCAAATTTTTGATGTCTGAAATTACAATAGCTGCGCAACAAGGAGCAGAAATTTGGTCGAGGAATACTGTACGAAGTATGTCAACGCTACATTTACTATCGAAAGCACGCAACCATGAAAGCATCATAAATTCATATTCCTCGTGATTCTTACGCAAAGTTTCTGTCGTTGAAAAATTTTCGGAAGACTTACGTAGTGTCTGCTTCCGCAGATGTGCGGCAACTTTCGGTAGACGAGTACGATCTCTTCTTGCGAAAGAATTACACAAGACTTTCGTTCAGTACAGTTTAGAAATCGAATGCACCCTTATCTTCTGGTCAATTACAACAGATTTCCGGCAGACTTTCCACAAACAAGTGCGTTTGTTTCTTGCGCACGACTTGCACAAGACTTGCATTTATTAGAGTACAACAGATGAACATTGTGCCCCATGGCTAATTGCAGCAGATTTGCGGCGGACGAGTACGATGGCTTCTTGCGGAAGAATTTTACAAGACTTTCGTTTTACTTATTACGAGACTTGCGTTTAGTAGAATATGGAAAGTAAACTTGTAAGATAAAATGTAAATATCGTAAGTCAAGATAAAATGATCAAATGTGGATGATGCTAACAGTGCATGGCAGCAACCTAGATAACTACTATTCTGAACCTTATTTCGTATAGTCCATGTCTAAATAACGTATTTTCATAAAATTACTTATTATTTATTGAGTTGTATTCATTGCATTAATTAAGTTAGTCACTAGAAAAAATTTTCTGGCAGTAACATTTATGTAATCTAGAATTTCTTAAATTACAGTGCTTAACGTCCAACTTTGATGTACAGGTGCTACTATGGGCCCTTAGTATTTCAGAGAAGGAGGGAAGAGAGATGGGAAGAAGTAAGGGGTGACTACCACTTAAACCTAATCCTTATTTCAATAACCATTCCGTAATTGCCAGGATAAGCTCTCTAGGTAAGGAAAGCCATCAAAAACTCCCATAGGAAGAACTCTAAGAAACCTGAATCGGAATAGTATAGTTTATTTCCTGAGTTGAGACATTATTATACGTGTATACTTTGATAAAACCCCTGCTCACCTTTCCCTCACTTTATGCCAACGATGAAGGGATAGTTAATCGACCCTCGCGATTAATAGTGAACGCGCTGAGACTCAAACGGTCAGCCAATCAAGTAATAACCACGCCAAACGCTGCTTAAGGGGGTTTAAACGGTACAGCCAGCCTCAAGGTGAGTTTGTTCAAAAAATTAATTTATTTTATTATTATTTTATGTGAATCATGCGAGCCATTCCATGTTGCACAGCAAAGGATTACTAACAGTTGAGAAAATAAAAAATTAATTCTTCAAAGTTAAAATTCATGCATAACATTTTATTTCTCATCTGCTGTGTATGAATTTATAGCATTTCGTTCAAATTTGTCGTTAAAGTATTTTTCAAAGCGTTCCGGCAGGTTTTCTCAAATTTGGATATGGTATTCTAATTGTTTAGTATAATAAACTACTAGTTATTTTAAAGAGTTTGAAGATCGAATATTTCCTGAGTTAATAGTGAAAATGTTAATGCCACGATGGCGATTCTATAAAAGCCTGTGTATATCAAGAACTGTGAGGCTACGGTTCCTAGAATTTTAATATGTTGTTAAGATAACGAAAATGATGACATAATAACTTTTTGAAGACTTTCGTAAAAAATTTGTATATCACTCTAACCCCGTCAATTACAGAAATAGTTAAAACTGCGACTCTTCTGCACATCACCATGTTAGTAACGTAACTTATAAATGCTAATAGAATGTCTACATAATTTTGTCATACGCCTGAAAATTATTTTGGCTCCCTTGTGACGCTTCCCGAACCAATACCAGATGAATTTAATAGTTTAAAATGTGCCAAATCTAATGATATAATTATTTACATTATATTTCGAGATATTATTAATTTAATGTTGCGCTTTCTAACACGTATTCTTATGGTGGAACTTGCACAAACGATGAAAACAACTTAACGACTTAAATAAATCAACGGTTCCCACAATAAGAGCGCACACATTATGTGGAAAAAACTTCCTCTTTTAAATGACGCCTAGCAAAGTAAGTATTACCCTGGAAAGTTTTGAGATATTTTATTGAAAATTGAACAGATCATTTTATTTCTACAGGTTAGTCTGTGTTTCCTTACGCCAGTGATGCCAAATATACCTGAGTTTGCGAGAGAATTCGAGACCTACGACGTGGGTTGACATTTCTGCACGAAGGAGCCTCCTTAATGTCTTGCACAGAATAACGTGATTTCAATGTGTTAGTTTTTTTGTGAAATGAAATTGTTTTTACAATCAAAAGATTTATTTTTAATTTTTTTTTTTAATACAGTACATATTTAAGTGAGATGCATCTGAGAATTGAAATTCTCCGGAATCAGTAAAAAAATATTCAACAACTTAGTAGTTAGACAAGCCATATTTGTTTTAAGAGTAAAATTTTATCTTCTTGAATAAAAATATTATGTCAATTGGAACATTTATTATTTTAACATTTTTGTAGCATGGTAATAAAATTAAAGATTTACTTCAAAGTCACGTCCTTTACACTTTAATAGATTTTTAAAAAATGGAAATTAAAATAAGTATTTTTGATAAGTAATGCTACAATTTGTAGAAAAACATACGTAATATTTAAAACAGGTTTTCTTAAATGAATTAATTTCTGAAAGTTTATAATTAAATGATTTAATTAAAATTTCTATGAGAAAATCTTCAGTACTTTTCTCCATGGAAATGTGCAATTTTTGCGCAAGAAGCCAACGCACTTGTCTGATGCAAGTCTGCTGCAAGTAGCCGTTAAATACAAAGTTCAGCTTTTGCACACTACTGATCGCAAATCTTATGCAAGTAACCAACGCACTCTACTGACGCAAGTCTCTCGCAAACCTGCGGAAGCAGACACTACGTAAGTCGTGCGTACTGCTTGTACGCAAGTCAATTCTACCAGGGAACCTACTTAAAATTAAAGATGGTTGGCCATTCGGAGGTACTTGGCCTTTAATAACTTGGCGTAACCTCGCTCCCACTGAACTACCACAAGTGGATATTAGCCTAACTTTAATCTTATCATAAATATCAGCCGGACAAGGCTCTAAAATCATTAAATTCTGAAAGGCATCTATAGGTCATGCTGATCTACGACATGATCGGCTTTGGTAGCTGAGAAAGCTGTAATACCAGCGTTACGAAGTGTAATTTTAGCTGAAAGGAGCCATGTTACCAGATTATCACGACAAAAGGCCGGAAGCTTAGGCTGTTTATGTATTGCCGAAACTGATTGAGCATCATTTTGATCGGTACGAGTGCTTTGAATTTGGCTAATCCGAGAGTTAGCAGCCACTAGGTTGGCATCAAACTGACTAATTCTATCACCCTCCATAGCTATGATAACCAGTGTGACACTTTACAAGATTTCCATTAGTTTGCACTCACAGATGCAGTACAAAATCATAAAAATCAAAGCTCACACTGTATAGAGAGTACAATTTTTTTTTATAACGCAATAAAATTTCTTGTTAAAAGTAAATAAGAATTTTAAAACGTTTGAATAAATAAACACTTGGTAGCCACGCAAAGAATAATATTCCAGGTAAATTAAACGATTTAGCAAAAAGTCAACAGCTCTACGAACTAATTTAAGCGTCACGCTATGTGAAATTACGCAGTCATTAAAATTCACTTTACAAATGGAAATCATAAAGGGACACTGTTTTAATGCTTGCTCAAAAGCTTACGAAATATTCTCACTTTTCAGTACATTATGAATAATTATAATTTTTTTTTTTTCAAGAGTATCAGAATTTTGCCCTACCTTCAAACATCACCTAAGATCTTAGCTGAGATCTCAGGTGAAATCTCATGCCAAAAACTCAGATGAGATTTCAACTGAGATTTCACCTGACATCTCACCTGAGAATTTTTGAAAAAAGGTTTCACAGAGACTAGTTATTATTTCCTTTCTAATGATTCCCAGTCGTTTGGTACACTTAAGTAGAAAACAAATTTTTTTATACTTCTCACTTATTTTACATCAGGACTTAAGGAATTAAGAATAAAAAAAAAATCTTTTGAAGAAAAAATTTTTTTTTTCTCGCGAATAACGACACCTTTTTCGTTACCTTCATATTAACATAGGTTTCAGCAAAACCTATTGATCAGATACGAAGCTATAAGTAAAATTTTTGTGAATTTAATATGGAAGTTGACGCAAAATTTCAAGTGATTTATTTCTCATAGCCCTCCGGGCACTAGTACGTAGTAAAAGAGTTTTTTAAGTACACTATGACTATGTAAGTGATATATACAATCCCATACAAGACACAACATGATGGTGGATTACTTATGACGTTTCTACCTTTCTTGCTGAGTTAATTTTTGTATACTGTAACCGAAAGAAACAATAAAAATTATATTTTTCTTTCTCCCTAATATTATTGATAGAAAATGATGGGCTTTGACAAGAGTATTGCATTAGAGTAGTCACAAAAAAAAAATATTAGTAGTTTATTAACTTTAAAAAATATTTTATGTTTAATGTTGTGACATATGTTTTGATTTGTGTACGTAAGTTGTATGTATCTGTATTAAACCCCACTTGAAGTGTTTTCGGCTGCCGGTGAAGTCCTATACATGTATACCTATATTCATTTTGACGTGTGCCGATCGCGTCGTACCTAGCGATAAGCACGAGAATGAATGATATTGCCCTGCTGGAGAGCACTCGCGAGCGGCATCAGCTGACCGTGCCGCGTCTTTCTGCACAGCACACGTTCTGACCTTCTTATTATAAACACATATATTGTACATCCACTGCGTGTTTATTTTGTCATTGAACCTAGACCCCAATAGGTTATGGGCCCAGACGCCCTTAGTGGATAGTCAGGAAGTATTGACCTCTTTGTGCTTAATTTTTTTTTTTTTTTTTTCGTTGTTGCCGGGCACACGAGTTGAGCAGTATAGTGCGCGCTTTTACAGTTGTCTCAAAATAGCCGACGCAATAAATATCAAGAATATCCAGCGCTTTAACGGTCACAATTTCCAACTCTGGAAGTTCCAGATGAAGACCGTCTTCGTCGCATATGAACAGTTGGACATCGTCGAAGGTAAACAAGTAAAGCCAGGAGACGACGAAGCGGACAATCAAAAAGCCTGGATTAAAAATGACGCACAGGCCATGTTTATCTTATCGTCGTCTGTCGGTTATACGCAGCTGGAATACCTGGTAACGTGCTCGAGCTCTAGTAAAATGTGGAAAAAACTATCTAGTATTCACGAACAAAAAAGTGCGTCTAATAAGTTGGCTTTGACGACGAAATTTCACGAATATCGAATGGCATCGAACGACTTTATCTCTTAACACATCGCCAAGGTCGAAAACATTGTGAGCCAACTAAAAGACATCGATCAGGAGGTTTCGAGTATTATGGTGATAGCAAAAATTCTAAGCACAGTGCCGACAAAATTTAACGCTTTGGTTTTGGCATGGGACAACGTGGACGGAAAAAGCCAAACCATGGAAAATTTGAGAGAAAAACTGCTACGAGAGTAAGCCGGCATGACCACGGATGACGACATCGTCAGTGCGCTTGCCACATCTAGCATTTCTTCGAACAAGGGAGCACCTGGACAAGGATATCATCGTTCTGCAAGCAGCTCGACGCGAGAGAATAATATGGTTTGTAACTTTTGTCATAAGCCCGGGCACATTGCGAGGTACTGTTTTGCAAAGAAACGCGCGTGAAAGCCTGATAAAGATTTCGACACAAATTTCGAGAATTCTGATAACTTGCAGAGCGGCGCGTTCGTGGCATTTCAAAAATCTCAAGCGTTGAGCGCAAATTGGTATACTTATGATTTTAACTGGCTTCACCAGAAAGATGAATCAGAGTATTGGCTTCTCGACAGTGCCACGTCACGACACATTTGTTGTCGTCGGGAGTGGTTTTGCGAATATGAGCCGCACCAAGGCGAGTCTATTTATCTCGGTGACGACACAGAGAAACAAGTCGAAGGTCGTGGCAAAATTCGTATTAAGCGATATGTAAATAATAAATGGCTGGAAAGTATGATTAACGATGTATGGTATATCCCTCACTTCAAAAGAAATTTGTTGTCCACGGGCGTTTTAACGTCGAACGGTTTTTCTGTTACATTAACCGGGAATACGGCCAATATTTTTTCGAAAAACAAAGCTTTAATGGCGCACGGTATGAAGCTGAATAATAATCTCATACGTCTGTTTATAAAAACTGATATTGCTTGCGAGGCTCACGTCGCTAGCGCTGTCCCGTTGCAAACATGGCATGAGCGTCTCGGTCACATAAATCGTAATTATATTGAATCAATGATAGATCATAATTCCGTTACATGTGTATCAGTTTAGAATGAGAACAAGTTTTTCTGTGAACCTTGTCAGTTCGGAAAACAGTTTAAAGCCCCCTTTAAAAAGATTAGAGAGATAACAATGTCGCTTCCGGTGAAATAATTTTTTCTGACTTGTGTGGCCCCATGCAAGTTCCCCCATTAATGGAGCAAAATTTTTTCTTCTATTTAAAGATGAGGCATTCGGTTTTCGCACAGTTTACTTTCTGAGACATAAAGGCGACACTTTCGAGAATGTAGTAAAGTTTTCAAATTTGTTGAGAAACCAGTTTGGTAATGATATGAAAGTTCTCCGAACTGACAATGGGACCGAATGCACAAATAGCAGAACAAAAGACTTTCTCGAATCCAGGGGCATCCAACTTCTAATGTCGGCGCCGTATACGCCTGAGCAAAACGGTCGCGCCGAACGCGAAATGCGAACAATCGTTGAAAGTGCACGAACAATGCTCTTAGCGAAAAACCTGCCTGAGCGTCTTTGGGCTGAAGCAGTAAACTCAGCAACTTACGTTTGGAACAGAACTATTGGCGCGCGTTCTGATTGCGTCACTCCTTTCGAGATGTGGGTGGGTGAGAAACCAAATATTTCTCACCTGCGTACTTTTGGATGTGAGGCCTGTGCACTCATCCCCAATGCGCTTCAAAAAAAGTGGGACAGTTAATTGGAGAGGTTAGTCTTTGTTATTTATCAGAATGACTCCAATAACTATCGTCTCCTAAACCCTAAGACCGGTCGAATATCGGTGTCGAGAAGCGTGAGGTTCAACGAGCAATTTTTGTAATGCGGACAGTAGTAATATCGCTCAACCCTCCATTCGCATCAGCAATGCGGTTCCTCCCATAAACGATAAAGCCGACAGCGCGTTAGCCCAGGGCCCGCAGAGTGAGAGCGACGACGACCGCGCTGAGGCGCCCGCTGTTGGCGAGACGCAAGAAGGTGCAGACGGCGAGGCTCAAGCAGAGGGGGGGGGGCAAAAGCCATACGACTTGCGTTCTCGTGATAGCATGCGACCTGCGGTGCGGTATCAGGCCTGCCTTGTGACTTGTGAAGAGCCGTCTAGCTACAGGGACGCTTTGACTCGAGAGGAGGCTGACTTATGGAAAGTTGCCATTAAACAAGAACTAAAAGCTCAAGAGAAAAATAAAAATTAGTAAATAACCGAACTACCCATAGGACTAAAAGCCGTAGGGTGTAAGTGGATTTTTAAAATTAAAGCATCTAACGATCAGAGGGCTCCAAGATATAAGGCGCGCCTGTGCGCACAGGGGTTTTTGCAGGAGGTGGGTATAGATTATAAAGATATTTTTTTCCCCGTGGTACGCTTTGAATCCGTGCGAACTCTGCTCGCAATAGCCGTGCGTGAGAACTTAAAGTATGTTCAATTCGACGTGAGCACCGCTTATGTAAATAGCGAACTGAAAGAAATGACTTTTATGAAAATCTCCGATGGCTTAGAAGTACAAAACAAAAATGTTGTTCTAAAGCTAAAAAAAGCGTTGTACGAATTAAAGCAATCAGGGCGGTGCTGAAATGAAAAGTTCGACAATTTTGTAAAAGGCTTGAATTTTACTCAAAGTAACGCAGATAAGTGTATCCACCCGGGAGTATTTGAAAAAGAAAAGGTGTATCTTGCTCTATATCTTAATAACAGACTCATTTTTTCAAGAAATATGGACATATTAAATAAAATAGTCAAAATATTCAAAAACAAATTTAAGATAACTAGCGGCGAATTAAATTACTTCGTAGGAATGGAAATTGCCCAAGATGAAAACTCTACTTTCATAAGTCAAGGGCTATATATCGATAAACTCGTGCAAAAGTTCAATATGACAAACGCCAATCCTGTTAAAACACCAGCTGACCCGCACGTAAGACTCGTTAACCCCACTGTTAAGTCAGACATTCCGAGCGTGCCATATCGCGAGTTGGTTGGCTCACTTTTATTTTTAGCCCTAGTTTCGCGACCGGATATAGCGTACTCTGTCGGAGTCATCAGCAGATACCTCGATAACTATGACGAATCCCATTGGAATGCAGCGAAGCGTATCTTGCGATATGTAAAAGGCACGCACGATTTTGGAATACTCTTTCATACCGATTGTAAAGGTAACTCGCTCGTCAGATATTCAGACGCCGATTACGCTGCGGATCTCGATACACGCCGTTCGACGAGCGGTTACCTATTTGTTCTAAGCAGGGGTTGCCTGGCGTGGTCCTCGAAGCGACAAGCAAGCGTCTCCCTCAGCACTACTGAAGCTGAATTTGTTGCGGCGTGCGAGGCAACGAAAGAGGCTGTCTGGTTGCGAAAACTGTTACATGATATCGGACATGGATGTGAAAGCCCGACTACTTTAAATATTGATAACCAGAGTTCCATTCGTTGGACAAGAAACCAAGAATTTCACAGAAGGTCAAAACACATCGATGTCCGGTATCAATTCATTTGTAAAAAGTTGAAAGAAAATGTAATAAGTTCGCAGTACGTAAACACTCAAGAACAGTACGCCGATATTCTGACGAAGGCACTTAGCACCGAAAAATTTGAACTGTTACGCAGCAGATTGAACGTGATCAAGCGCGTACTGAAAGCACTCAAGTAGTGGGAGTGTTGTGACATATGTATTGACTTGTGTACGTAAGTTGTATGTATCTGTATTAAACCCCACTTGATGTGTTTTCGGCAGTCGGCGTAGTCCTATACATGTATACCTATATTCATTTTGACGTGTGCCGATCGCGCCGTACCTAGCGATAAGCATGAGAATTAACGATATTGCCCTGCTGGGGAGCACTCGCGAGCGGCATCAGCAGATCGCACCGCGCCTTTCTGCACAGCACACGTTCCGACTTTGTTATAATAAACTTATATATTGTATATCCACTGTTTGCTTATTTTGTCATTGAACCTAGCCCCCAATATTTAAGGAATAATTACATTATACTTTTAGTATACCAAAAACCCGAGATGATAGAAAGTATATGGTCAAGAGGGCCACTGAAAATGTAACTATATATATACGAGATAAAAGAAGAGAAGTAGATAAGAAAGTAAGCAAATACCGCAGGCGCTAGCTACAACTACAGTCTTACAAAACTAATTTTCTATAATTAATATTGAAAGATAGTCAATAATTTTATTTTAAAATAAGCAAATTAATTTTGTTAATTATGTATTACATTTAAGTATAATTTGAAACCCTATAACACTTCCAATGGATTAATATTCCTTGACAATACCTGACATATTTTTAGATCACTAATAATTAACATTAATCGAGCTTCACTCGATTATTTTACCAGAGTTATTCATTATTTGCGTGTGTATGTGTGTAAATTACATTACACCCACACATGCTTACTAATAATTGTTGCGTCAATAATTATTTTACATTTAAACAGGTACATTTGATTTACTCCTGATTACATTCTTATAACACTACTTATATCTCACTTACCCTCGAATTATACCTCGTAAAATTGTTAATAAAAAATGTGGTGCAGCTTAATGTATGAGGTCCCTACGATCAACAAACTCAGCATAGATGGCGTGCTGTAGCTAAGAAAAAAATGGCGTCACTGACATACTACGGCTATAAGTGACGACGATATACGGTAATGTGGACTTACTTATGTGACAACATATCCGTCACACTGACGTCAGGAGATCATGAATACTACATTTGTGTCAATGTGACTCCGTTTTTCTCTTAACTACAGTACGCCATCTATGCTGAGTTTGCAAATCGTAGGGACCTCATTGTAGTGTCGTACATAGCTTATTATACTTAAATCCTCAAGCACTTCTTTGTGACTTTCATTTCGGTAATTTTCGAATAAAACTGAGCAATTCTGTAGTGATTTCCATATAAGATCTACAAAAATGTTACTTATAGCTTCGTATCTGATCAATAGGTTTTGCTGAAACCTATGTTAATATGAAGGTAACGAAAAAGGTGTCGTTATTCGCGAGAAAAAGAAATTTTTTCTTCAAAAGATTTTTTTTTTATTCTTAATTCTTTAAGTCCTGATGTAAAATAAGTGAGAAGTAAAAAAAAATTTGTTTTTTTACTTTAGTGTACCAAACGACTGGAAATCATTAGAAAAAAAATAATAACTAGTCTCTGTAAAACCTTTTTTCAAAAATTCTCAGGTGAGATGTCAGGTGAAATCTCATCTGAGTTTTTGGCATGAGATTTCACCTGAGATCTCACCTAAGATCTTAGCTGAGATCTCAGCTGATGTTTGAAAGTAGGGTGAACTTGATGAAAAAATATTTTTGCGTATCTAATAAAAAGATTTGCAAAATGTCGCAGGGATGTTATTGAGCCCTATGATTTCTGGTCATTTTATAAGAACTACGGAGAAAAACTTTAGTTTTTTTTTTGTATTGCGTATTTGCGTGATATCACGATGTCAGAAATACATACTTGTTTTTTAATAACGACTTATGATACTGTCCCTACGAAATGCGTAAGGGGTGTTGATTGCAGGAAGACTGAGTGATATCCCGATTAGCAGATTTTCGGGGTGAAAGAATTGTTTAAAAAATATGCTAATCTCTGCATTCCTTTAAGATTTTTATAGTGTTAAAAAAAGTATAAGAAAATTCCAATGAACGATAACTAAAGTATGTTTTTAGTATTCTTTGATCATTCTTATGTATTACTGTAGAGTTTAAGTGACGTAATCATCAGACGCGTTACAAAAGTCGTGATACAAAATATTTAAATTAATTTCATGTATTTATTAAATTATTTGCTAACAAACTATTATTTAAAAACATGTGATAAAATCAAACAGAATTAAAAAAAACAACATAAATTAAAATTTTCTTATAGTAAGACATAAATGAAAATTATTATTCTAAAAAGACGAAAATGTTTGCATTTAGTAAGTTAATCAACGAAAATAAGAATTGTATTTTTAATAAAGTTAAAGTAACATAAATAAAATATAATACGTGGTACTTGTACCTCATATGGATATACTTCTAGAATTTTTATGTTGTGAAGAAATATCCATAAACTGTACTAAAAGAAGTTTTATTTGACACTAAACTCTATGCTTGATAGTAAAAAAAATGTGTACTACATTTGCGGGAAAATTATAGTTTTTACGTAAATTCACTTGGAAAATTTACTATTCCAGCTAAAAATTATTTATAAGAACTGTTGTAAGCTCTCAGATAAGTTCTTGTATCGGTTTTTTAATAAGAACTTACATAAAACTTGTAATTGCTTATCTATTAAGGACTGACACACACTTATACAAAAATTTATAGTCTTTATGCCTGTTTTTGTTATAAAGAAATAAATTTAAAATTGAATGATAACTCCAATACAAATCATAACACCAATATTGGGGTGTTACAGTATTTTGAATAAGTTTTTAAAAAAGTTAAACTTTTAATATTCTTTATTAATATTTACCTTATTAACTGGTACACACTCAAAAAAAATCCAAAAGAATTCTTATAAGCAATTACTAAAATATTTTTTTAGTATTCTTCAATTATTCTGATGTATTACTAGATAATTAAAGTGATGTAGCCTCTAAACACGGTATGAGTATCGTGTACTTTTTTTTGTTAGATATACTTAAATAGTTTATAAATACATATATTTTATTTGATTTTATGTATTCATTTAACAATTTGCTAACAAACCATTGCAAAATACGTAATAAAATTAAACTCAACTTGAAAAAAATAACATAAATTATAATCCTTAAAATAGAACAAAAAAAGAGATATTGCTTTTAAAAGACTCAAATGTTTATATTTAGTTAGTCTACAAAAACAAAAATTATTTTTTTTATAAAGTTGCAGTACCATTTAACGTAAATAAGATTAGGTGTTTGGTATTTGTACCTTATGTGGGTATAAATTGTAAGCCAAGTAGATAATTCTCTCCAGTCAAGTAAAGAAGGTACATGACTTCTAATCTAAAGGATCAAGTTTGCGTCCTGTAGTCAGCAATTTTTTTTTCTTTTATCATTATTGTATTTATTTTTTATGAATTTAGGTGATAAAAGTATAATTAAAAATTTTTTTTTTTTTTCGATTCACACTGAATGAAGGTACTTCTCAAAAAGGATTCTTATTTTGTTCTTCTTGATTACTTACAGTAACATTTTTACTGTGAAAAAAAGAATTCTCCAAGACTTCAAATGAAGCGGGCATTCGTGTTTACTTTAAGACTTAAATAAGTGTTCTTTTTGATTACTTTTTGGAAAAAAGAATTCTTCCAGAATTTTTATTGTCTACATATAGTAATCTTCATGCTTATTGGGGTAGTACAAGCCTTACGTTTCCAGTATAAATGTATTACATTCTCAATACGCCTCCTTACTTTTATCCTGGTTTTTGTTTATTCAGTTTCTTAAGCTTAACATGTTTTTTTAACTTTTCGAACTTTATCCTTCCAAGAGATTTTGTAAAAATGTCTGAAATATTATTTTCTGATTTAAAGCCTCAATAATATCAATTGCTCCATTCAAATAACTTTTATTTACAAAATGATAATGTACTTCTATATATTTTGAATTCTTCGTTAAATTACCAAACTTTGCTATGGTCGCTCCTAAATATTGTCTTAATAAATTTTGATCGGTTTTTCTTATTTTACATAGAAAATGTCTATTAAATCTTTATTAATTTTAGTTTATTTACAGCCTCTGACAATGCAATATACGTAGCTAATGTTAATGACTTCGTTACACTACTTTGTTTACATGTTATCTAATGAATAACATTACAAAAAAAATCTTATGAAACCAGACTTAGACTTTCTATGTATATTACCATCTGCCCAATCTGAATCTACAAAATAGTCTGAAACATTAAAATTTTTGTTTTCTTTGTACATTCGTTACAAATCTCTAATAAGGTATTCGCTCTTTGCAAGTTCACTAGCGCCATCTGTCGTTTAAAAAGCTCAAAATTTTAGTAGGTTTATTGAAAGGAATAGATGGTGATACGTTAAAATAATAAAAATGTGATTTTAACTTGTGTTTAGATAACGTTGTAATTAAGAAATAAGCAATACTGCTACTTAATAATATATTTATCATTAAATGTAAGTAAAATATGGTATAATTATCTGTATATGGTTCAATCAAATTTTTTTTTGAGGTTACCTTCAAATTTTTTTTCTTTTTTTTTAGTCTCACAATGTAAGAAGTATTTATTCAGGAAAAAGTAAAAGTTTAAAATGGAAATAGTTATAAAAACAGGATTTGAAAAAGTCACCCACAACATTGACTTTCAACCAGCAAGTGTACCAAAAGGTCAACTTCTTGTAAAAGCTAATCATGTTTCAAAAATTGAAGAGCACAGAAAGGAAGAAAAAAGTTACTTGATTACTGCTGAAGTTGTATGCGTCAAGCATCAGTTAGTTCTGTACATTATCGTACAAAATTATACGTAAATAAGTTTCATTTTGTTTACTTACCGAAGAATCATCGACGCATGTAAAGATTTCTCTACTCAAGTATTATTTTTACAGATTAATGATACCCGATGTATTACAAATGCAATATGTACCTGTGCCTACAATCAAAGTGGCCGATGCAAACACATTGCAGCTTTGATCAACTTCATAAATAATTCCGAAAGTTTGAGCAAAACCGACGTCGAGCAGCAATGGGGTAAGCCTACTGCTCGGCAATTGACTTTAGAAAAATATTTAAAAGGCTCCTATTTTTATGATATGTATCCCCCAAAAGAAAAACCAAATGTTGATCTTAGTATTCCTATTCAGCCATCAGATTTAAAAAAAAAACCATCAGCTTTAAGTAAGGTAATTGTTGAAGCAGGAAAAGATGTAAATAAAAAGTTGGTTTACGAGTAATGCAGTCAATGTTGACAGAGGTAGAAGTGATTCTTAAAAAAAAAGAGTGCGAAAGTTGTATTTCCTTGTTATTAGATTTAGCCAACTAAAAAATAATTTATAAAAGTGTACAAAAGGTGTCTCAAGAAATTACCAAGTACTTTGCGGAGAACATAGTATTATCCAAAGAGCAAATAGTTAAACTATGTAGTGATACGATCAGTCAAGCTGATTGTCCAGATTGGTTCAAAGATCGACGTTTACGTGTGTCTGCGAGTAAAGATGCTCACAATATTAAAGTTCGCAGCAAAAAGACTGTAACAACTCTACAATCAGAGATAAAATGTTCTCAGCAAGTGAATTCTTAAGCTCTACGCTATGGAAAAGACTTTCAATTTCAGGCAAAAAAAGAATATGAAAGCATATATAATGCCAAAATTATTGAAGTTGGGTGGTGTTAGCTTGAATCAAAACCGTGGCTCTGTGCAAGCCTTGATGGGGTTATTTTTACTAGTGGTAAGCCAAAAATTTTAGAGATTAAATTTCCACTTACGTGTAAAACAAAGCCTGTGATTGAGTGGGACCAACAAAAAAGTAATGTTCATTACTTTCAATTTATATAGATGATCAAGTTTGTTTAAGGAAAGCTTCACCGTACTATACGCAATGCCAAATTCAAATGTATGTCACTGGCTGTGACATATGTGACTTGTTTGTGTACTCGCCAATTAAAAATGGTTCCTACTGCTATCCTGTCTTGCGTGACGAATTTTTTTTACGTGCAGTCATAATTAAATGCGAGAAATTTTATTTTCAACATGTGATATGTCAATTAAAAGAGAATACTAGTAGACTATGCCAAAATAACGTTGCAAAAGTTAAACAAGAACAAAAACAGCATGTTTTCGCTGGTCAGAGTATTATTAATAATATTTAAATATCTTTTGTTATATTAAATCAGTTTTAGAGTTTCTAATGCAAGACTTCTATGTTGAAGTTTGACAA
This sequence comes from Copidosoma floridanum, assembly GCF_036245765.1. Classification (NCBI taxonomy): domain Eukaryota; kingdom Metazoa; phylum Arthropoda; class Insecta; order Hymenoptera; family Encyrtidae; genus Copidosoma; species Copidosoma floridanum. The sequence continues at coordinate 20,711,506 of NW_028321897.1, forward strand.
TGGTGCTAATATAATTTGCATTTTTTTTCATTTGTTTTTTAAGGAAAATGATAAGTATTATAAAAAGTCATGTTTTTTAAATGCGCCAAAAAGGTGTATTTGTATGAGTACAATAAACGTCGGTAACTAAAGCAATGTTAATATATATATATTTATGTATTTATTAAATAAAATTTATATTTTATTAACACATCAAAAAATAATCAAAAATTGTGATAAAAAAATTGTTTACATATATAATTCATCCAACTACCCCCAGTCCATTATACATATTAAATAATTTTCATTAAAAATTATTATCCTCAGCTATAATAGGTGGTTGTAAATTTACAAGAACGCAACACACATGCACAATGTCATCTGTGCAATTAAACACATTTTCAGGAATCTTGTTCAAAATTTGGTAGATCCTTAATCTTTGCATGATCCTTTCGACTTGAATACGCACCTTTGCAATGCCATAAGTTTCTTCAGTTTCATCCTTAGTGAATTGCGTTTTTTTCAGAAGAAAAGGAGGCAAAACGAGAACTGCATTTTTGCCTTGTTTAGTAATAACTTTTATTATTTCAGAAAATCCCTTGTCAGCGAGAACAACATCTCCTTCTCCTAATAAATCTATCAAACCAGATTCAACAATCAACTGCGAGTCACTTTTTCTTCCACCAGCAACTTTTGATTTAAAACAAATAAACCCTCCTGGTGTGACTCCTAATAAAAGCTTCGCTGTAAATCCTTTTTTATAATCTGAGTAACAGAATACACGGTTATCGACACTTAAGGAGGCTTGGGCGATTTTGAATTAAATGCTGGCTAGGTCTGAAATTCAGAGATTATATAGATAAAGTTTGCTAGATTTTTTTAGGAAAACAAAATAGGTAGGTCAACACATTTATTTTCGAGAAAATCGCTTGTGAAAATTCGTCATTTTAACATGCAACCTTACGGAACCCGAAATTCAATAGACTACCGTACCGCAATAAAAAGCTGTGGGCCCACACATTAAATTGGTACATGTACTTGAAAGTATAAAGAATCTATTATTTAAAAAAAAGAATAGGATCAACACGTTAAATTTTGAGAAAATAGCGAGGAAAACATCGAACATGAGAATTGTTTTGTTCAGGTACTGTAAGTGCGCATGCGCTGTACATTCATAAACATACAAGCATGCAAATTTAAGTCTAACACAAGTATAGGTATATAATAGCAGATGAGAGCAAGAGAGTACAGTGTTGTCAGCTTTATCGTGGCAGGGCCGTCATCTTTACACAGGTACCTTGGGAAAACTAAAAAATTTTTTAATATCGATTTTTCGAATGACTTTTCCGCGTTTTATTGCTATTTTGTTCACACATGTTTATAATCAAAATGATTAAAAAAAAATATTACAAAGAATCATTTGTATGACAAGTACCCCACAGGGGCCCCTCAATAGATACGACACCAAACGCCCAAGCCTCCTTAAGGGTGATTCAATTCTAAACTCCGTGCAATCAATAATCACAGGTGTGTTAGAATATTTTGGATAAAAACATTGTGGCATTGTCCCTTGCACAACATCTTTATCGGGCCAAAACACTAAATTTTTTGTTGCGCTAGCTAAGTGACTAAGACACTAAAAAATTCTTGAAACTGTTGTTCTATATATACAAAATAACACTGCTATTGCTGGAGAAGTTAATCCAGTTTTTAATTTAACTAAAAATATAAGAAGTCTATTATCGATTTAAATCTGAAAGTTATCTTTTTTGTAATTTTGCATTCTTTTCATCAAAAAATCAAAGTTATCCTTCGTAACGCCAGCTAAATCTAAAAATTCACTGTCACTCTTTAACGATGCTATTCCATAAAGCAATGTTTTTTTTCAAAACATTGTTCTTTAGTTTCAACTGATTTGTCTTCAAAATATTGTTGTAGTCCACATCGTTTATTGACGAACTTCTTTTTAGGAACAACGTATGAGATAAAATTGCTTGAATTTATTGTTGTTTGAATTTCAGCGTCACTATGAACATTTCCATAGATGTATCGATTACAAATGAATAAGTTCTCTGGTTGTTTGCTCGATACAAAGTCCAAGTCAACTTGCGATTCTTGGTCAACGAACATTGCTTGAACATTACTTTCACACTCTCTTTCAGCATGGCTTGTCGTTGTACAACCAATACTAAGTTCGCCTGATTCTTCCGTTAGTCTTGATGATTTCCCTCTTAGTCTCTTTTTAGATTTTAACACATCATTATGTCTCCTCTTCATAAAACGATTTTGCCTAGAAAAAGAAATTAAATTAAATTATGTATCAAATTTGCGTGCGCATGTACAGCATTTTGCTTAAATATTTGTAAAAATTACTATCATAATGCTGTCATGTATTACATTTATGATTAATCAGTTAAAAAAAAATAGTATACAAGGACAAAATACGATACCTATTCTCAGCTGCTACATAATCAATATCTCTTGACTTATAGACTGAAGGAAAAATACTCGGAATCCAGCTTGGGCTTGTTTGTTCTTCAGATTTTTTGTTCCCAATAAAATGATCGCTACAAACGTAATGCCATGGTTTTGGAGTCCAAGCAGAGCCATCAGGACTTCAAAAGAAACATAATAACGAATTTAAGCTGTATAGTAGCTCCCATATAAACACTAATACAGGTTAAGATATTTTACTTACTTTACTCTTTTTAATGCTGTTATCCACTTCGCTCTTTGTTCTGATTTTTTTTTTCCCCGGAAAACAATAAAATCTACAATTACGATTTGACCCTTTGCTTTTACAATTTACAACACAGCAACTTAATCCACTCATTTTATTTGCAAATATTTAATGATCGTAATAATAAAAACTACTGAAATTACGCGTACTTTAGCCGCTATGGGTGCCTCGATCGACTTTTTTATCCCCTCCAGTGACTTGCACAGAGCGAATACATACTTTAACACTCTCTGACCTCATCCTTACGTGAAAAATAATAAATATCTGAGTCGTTGCTGTGAACAAAAAATTATCATGTGTACCTATAAGCATGGAAAAAATAAGTCATATCAGTATAATTACATATGACATTTACTTTCTTACAAATCCACTTACAATTTTTTTGTATATAGTACACACACACACACAATCAATATTTTACAGTATATATATGTATCATATTAACGTATCATGATTAAGTATCTGTGACTACAATGATGAAGGAAACTAAATAAACTGTGAATCGCATTGACTCGAATCCAAATTAATTTTTCCATCATATGCTCACACCGGGCGGTATAGATTCATTTATCATGCATTTTCATGCATGTTTGCTACTTCATTTTAAAGCAATCATATCTATATCATCCACTAATATAAGCTGAGAAATAAATAATTATTTACTACACACATATATCTTACTTAATAAGAATAAATTTTGTTTTCTTCTGGTACTTTTTAGAAAGAATAGGCGTAAACCCAATACAAGAATTCAAACAAGAATTTTTTACTCTCTTGCATGATTATTTACTGAGCTTAAACATCATCGGATATTACGCTAAACGTGTATTATTACTCAGTAAAATCTTGATCTTGAATAATCAAAATAAGCTGATTTGGGATAAGTCGTTGGGTGAATTTTATGAATTGATCATGTTTCCTTGTATCATTGTCAAACTATACTGCAATAACTGGTGTAATTCTCAAAGCTATGCGCACTCAAATCGGATAAAATTTTCAAAAGAGAAATTGATATCCTCACATTTCTTACATTATTTGGAAAATAATTTTTGTACGTATAAAATATGTGAGTCTTGCCAAAACCCACTAGCCTCAGAATATCAAGTAGATCATATTCTTTGTTTGGACATGGAAAATACAGCACTCAACAGTAATGATAGTTACATGCAACTCGCTGATATACCTATTACTTTTGCATTGAAACGACAAAATTTTCTTCTTGTCAGAGTTATTCAGTTTGAAGAAGCAATTTGTAATGAATACAGACACTACATCGCCTATACAAGAGATCTAGAAGGAAAGTGGTTCAAACATGACAACTGTCAAAACCAGCATCACAGAACTGTGAAAGTAAAATCCAGTCTATTAATAAACGTTGCCTTAGTGATTTTTATTGAACATGATGTTCTAATTGGGCCAGAGCAAAACAAATATTGAGCAAGCCCAAATGGTAATTTCAAAAATGATTCTCTGAATCAAACTCGAAATAGAAATGTAAATGACTTTCAAATTAACTTTTTTGATCATGATTATTCAAATAAATTATTAACACATCAAGTTTTGGATGAAGAAAATTTTGAATTGATGATTATCACAGACGATTCTATGATTGGACATGATTTTATTCAGTCAAAAAATTATAATGATGGTACAAATGCAAGGTACAACAGTTCTTTAATAGATGTTGAAGTAGAAAATGATTTTAATTTACCATTATCGACGAATGCGTTGTTAACTGAAAGAGGATTGGTGTTAAATGGATTACGTATTCTTAAAAAAAGTTACAACATCAGTGGTTTTGAGCGAGATTTTTGTTTCACTAACACGTGTCCATTTGACAGTGTATTTGAAACTCTAAAGTCTATATACTTAGATTGCACCTTATTTAGTAAATATGTTAATAATCCTAAGAACAATGATCAAATGAGCTTTTTAAATTTAATAAGTAATTATAAAAAAAATAATTTTTTAAAAGAATATTTTTACAAGGAAAGGGCTTTTATATTAAATGAAATTTATAATTTAGATGGAACTAAAAATCACATTGATTGTCATGACAATGTAGTAAAATGATTTGAGCGTTTCACAAAAAATATACCATATTTATCAGAAATTTTTTCATGCAAAAACTGTTTATATTTTAACTGTAAATCTCATTTTCTTTTTTTTTTTTTTTCATACCGGGTTACCACGACAGCCTACTTGGCTTAGTCGCGGGAGCTACCCACTCACCACCTATGTGTGGGGGTGTATTGCCACACCCATCCCTTAACCTTTTTCCTCGCATCCTACCTGAATCCATGGGCACAGTGTGAGTATCTCCAGTAGAACACTTTGCCAGTTAAGCTGACACTCTCTGCACCGATGTTGCATCGGGTCCACTCACCACTGTGTAGCCTTTCCCCGGAGAAGACTCCATTATTCCAGGACGTCCACTCCTCGCTGGTTAAGCCGGCGCTCTCTGCCAAAGCATCGGATCCAGGCTAATTAGCATCCCCGGAAAAGCCCCGTGTTTCAGGGGCCACTCATCGCCGGTAAGGCCGGCGATCCCTGCCCGATGCCAGGCATCGGGTCCGCTAATCCCTACCTATAGCCCTAACACTGTTTCGCATTCACCCAGGCCCGAAGACCTGTGGGGCAAGGAAAAAACCCTGAAATTACTCTGAAGGAAAATTCCACGGAAAAACCCGCCCCGAAACAGCCGGGATTACATAGGAACTTTTCCCGATGAAAACAGTTTGTGAAAAAATCTGCATTCACCGGGAATCGAACCCACGACCCCTAGAACTGTGTTGTATCAGTAACAAGCACGCTTACCACTGAGCCAACGCCACTCTTAAATATCCCATCTGAAACCATCAGTATGCAAACCCTATAAGTGAAAAAAAATTGATGAATATATTCCTTACATAAAAACAACCAATATAGACAAAAGTATTGTTGATTGGAAAAAAGTTATGTTTAATATCCTTTAAACGCTTAACTTAAATTAATAGCATAACTCTCGGCTGTCTATAATTTACGTTCGTCTACAATTTTTTTAAACCAGCATACAAGTTGAAAAACATTTTATTTTTCTTTATTTATAAAATGAAAATGTTTTACTGTTCAAAACTATGATAAAATCTGTATTAACAGACATGATACTTACACCCCTGTATAACCTGATGCAAATGATAAATAAATCACTTGTAAGCATAATTATGCTGTTGCAAACACGTATACCCCAAACAAAAATGTTAACTGACACATGTGCGTGTTGATCTGCACTACAGTAAACGAACGGAGTAATTCCATACCTAAACATAAACACTGACCGCCGCCTGCTTCATTATCTATTTATACAGTCTTTTTCAAACTAAGTCTTCTTAAAAATCACATTTTTTTGAAGAGTTGCTGTGACAGACAAGTCAAACCACTTTTTCAGTTATTCACCATTTAAAATAAGTATTTTTCATTAATCTAAATATTAAAAATGACATTAACTTAGCATATAAATGACGTTGATATACTGTGAATGTGTGCTCTTACATGTATACAGAAACAGCTGATCTAAGTTCGAAGTTCGATCAGCTGTTTCTCATCGAACAAAAATGAACTGACCTGTATTAAAGTTTGCAGAAGTATACGAAATTAAACTTATCGACTGAAGAAACACACGCTCTGTAATAGCTAGAAAGGACACTGAACTGTAGAAACATGGGCTGCAGTCCATGGACCATTTTATATGAGATTCACTATGGAGATTGACTCAGTAGGTACTCTAGTAAGTCTGATTCTAACAAGATCACTAGATTACTAGAGTTATAGAGAAAATAACAGAGTATGGTATTGCGCATGCGTCGATCCTATTTAAATTTACGGCGCTGGGTAGCTGGGTTATACGCTAAAGTATATTAAGCAATTTGTTATTTAACAAAAACAGCGACTTTCGCTGTTTTGCATACACCCTCGACACTGGAAATAAAATTGAAAACGATTGGCTGTCATTCCAATGTTGCAGATAGTACCACTAAGATACAATAATCGTTTAGTTGAATTTTCGCAGACAGTACATTATTTTATTTTTTTATTAAAAACGAAGCAGTTAGCAATTTTTTTCAATGTAATTGCAAAACCTGCAAGCCATTCCGCAATTTTTGGTATTTTTAGTTTATCGCTACGTGAAAGTTGTTCGCACAGTTCATGGAGCTATTAGCCTGTAGTCGACGCAGTAGTACAACCATCACACGCGGTGGGGCAGAGCATGGGGAGACTACAGAAGCGCCTATCTGCCATACCACCGCGATGCATGCGATGCGCAACTGCACACACTAAAACGGAACGGCGTAAGTGTTCTGTTCTGTGTCTCTTGAAAAATTGAGGCTATCGAGAATCTTGATGTATCGATGGAATCTCGAAACGCTTTTTTTTTGTTTATTTGGGCTGACCAGCTGCGTCAAACATAGGTTAAAAATGCTTTTCACCAGAGGGTAGTAATTTATGTACGTGGTGCAGTTAATCTATTAAGGTAGTATTTTTTTTTGTTAAAAGTTTATTGTGCCATGCATGATAAAAAAAGTTTTTCTTCTTACAATACCTAAATTTCCGATGGAAGTATTGCTAACGCAAAAAGTTAAAAAGTGTTTCATGAAAAACTACAGCTACAAGTGCAGAATTAAAAAAATTAGTAAAAAATGGATTATAGAACTTTGCATTAGAGCGTTACATAGAATTCTAAGAAGCAATGTCATGTATAGGAAAAAAATAACAGAGAGCCCAGTCAAGCATATTATTCTAGCGATAATATTAGAGCTCGAAGGAAGTGGTAGGTTGTTGGGTTACAAAACCCTTTGGAGAAGAGTAAAAAAAGTGTATCTACTATGAATGAAGCAAAAAACAGTTCTTAAACTCTTACGAATCATCGACCCAGACAGAGTAGAATCACGGTGCCGTTATCGATTAAAGCGGAGAGCTTATCATGTCTCAGGCCCTAACTACGTTTGGCATGCTGATGGACATGATAAGCTAAAAAGGTATTTATTTTTGATATACTTATTCGCAAAACGTCTGAGTTGTATTGTCAACGTCAATTTGAATGTGTTAGGTTTGGATTCGCAATATATGGCTTCATTGATGGGTTTTCAAGAAAAGTTTTGCTATCTGGAAGTTGGCACAACCAATAATAATCTGCATGTCATTGGGTATTACTATTTGAAGCTGATGCAAAAAATGGATTTTTTACCAACTCTTTTGCGGACAGACGATACAGAAATCATGCTGATGGAAAACTGCCACATGGCACTGCGACACTGTTACGACGATCAAAATGCTGGGCCAAAAAGTTTTTTAAAAGAACAGAGTATGCATAATCAGTGAATTGAAAGTTACTGGCGTCAGTTTCGTCAACATATAGGAGACTTTTATACGTGTTTATTTAAGAAAATGGAAGAGTTGTTGATGTTGGATATAGACAATGTATTACACATTGAGTGTCTCCGATTTTGTTTTGGACCGTTGATTAGAGTGATTCTTACACATATTTATATTTTTTATTTTAAATCTGTAATTTCTTATTAAAATTCGCACTACTATCTTTCAGGAAGAATTAATACAAGCCCGCAAGAAGTGGAATGAGCACTTAATCAGGTCACAAAGCAATGCTCACGTAATAACAGGCAAACCCAATGAAGTGTTTCATTCTCCGGAAAATTTTGGAGCAGAAAATAAAAAAAAAAAAATTTGATTAATTTGTAATAACATTTATGTAATAATGCACTTTTCTATTCAATATTTATTTTTATCACATGAACTAGTGAACAATTTCTTACCCACACGTAAGTTTATTAATATATGTACTTAAAAAATTTCTAATCTATTTAACACTTAAGATAATTAAACTATTGTTATTGCATACTCTTTTATGTCTTTTATTACTTGTACTAGATTGTATCACAATAGTTTTATTACACTAGGTTAAGAAATATGGGTTTTGCTTTAAATAAAAATTTGTTCAACATTAGTAATGACTTACATTGCCATGAGTTGTTTCGTAAAGCTCAAAAATCACTAAGACATCTTGCATGTGTGATCTCTTATTATTATCATAGTCTAAACAACTTGAGAAGATGTCTTGTAGATAAGGTGGAACTTTTGCCAAGCTTGGAATTTTTCGATTTTCTAAATTATATTTTGCACAACTCCATCCATCTATAAAACTTTTTGCATCCCAAACGGACTGTTCGTTGTACAATTCGATAGTTGTACAGATAAACGACCACATATCCGGTTGTGTTGTTGTTTCTGCTTGTTTTAAAAGAATTTCGGGAGCATAAAAAGATATGTGCCTTTCATCGCCCTTTCACATATTGATTTCAAACTATTATGCATCATTGAATATTTTGCTAAATCTAAATCACAAAGCTTAGCTGTGCAACGACGATTAATTAAAATATTGCCGGGCTAAACTTCTCGATGAATTATTTGTTTTGCCAGAAAGTGTAAATACGTTAGAGCCATACTAATGTCATATAGTATTTTGTTTATCATGTTCTTTGTGTTACGGACGTCAGCTAGCTTTAGCTTTAAACGTCAGTGTCCTCACATGCGCGCTGAAAGGCGCAAACTCAGGTGGTCATCAGCACCACGCTACTGCGAAACGCTCCTTAATACCTCTAGACGATTGCAACAATACTGCATCAGCTCTATTAAACTCAGAACCCCTAATTACATGAAATTCCACAGGGGTCATCACTACTTCCAACATAATAATAGTGAAAAGCTATATAAAGAAGAAAACAACGCCTAATCAGCAGTTGACCAACAACCTAAAATAAAATTAGACGTAAGCCTTTAATATAGACTATACTAAACGAGATATTGTCTTTTTACCGAGTACACGCGACGGGATATTGTCTCCTTACCTTACTTACCTAAATGGCAGAAAAGAACTCATACAGGGACATTAGGGATATAAATCTCCTATACTTATATCTGTGATATTAGGGATATAAGTCACCTATACTTATCTGTCACACTAGGGATATAAGTTCCCTTACACTCATATCTGTAACATACGATTCAATAACCCAAAACGGTCTTCTTTTAGGGCTCAGTAGCGTTATGGAAATTGTTATCCCAAGGGGGGCCCTGTTACTAATTTGTATAAGATTATTTACTGGTAAACAAGACATCAGAAACAACGAAAGGCATGACATAGAGGTGGCTACCTCTGAAGAAAACAACACAATTCAGAACGAAGCACATATAACCGGAGAATATGCACCTACAACTGCAGCTTATAATTTTAGCTCGGGCTCACACCTGCAGGCCATCGCGGTAGAAAGAGGGCGAGGTCTGCGCCTAAAGCTGGTACCTGGCACCAAGGCTCCCAGATTTTAGGGAGTTCGCCTCATGCGCAGTGCGCAATCACCCTCTTTCTATAGAGCAAGCTGGAGCGAGAGAGTCCCCCTACCCAGACTTTAACCTAAGCCCCGCCCACTTTTCACAACTTAAGTATGACATCTTATCTAGTAGGAGTACAATCGACGATAGCCGCGCGGGCTAAGTCTTTTGCCCCAGCCAAACTTGCCAGCTTTCGAATCTCTGTGATAATTTTTTTTTTTTTTTTTTTTTTTTTTTTGAATGTACGTTATACACAAAGTGTTATGACACGTTTATGTCAATAATTATATGTAAAACGTTTAAACACTGAGACATAATTTAAAAAAATACTATGTACAAGACAAGGTAAGTAAAATTATAAAACAAAATATTCGTCACTTATTAAGGAAATAAAAACATTAATATTTAGTGAGTAAAGTGTCGAGTTATGATAATTAAAGTATTATTTAGTATTTAAAAATTACCAAACGACACGTCTTGATCATTGTTAATGTAATTCACTATTACATTATTATGGTCGGTAAGCAACACTGTTTAATACATTAATCTGTCCCGAATTGCACGACCTTTTTTTTGATTCGTGTATCATTAATAACTTACTCCGCTACAAGTATTTATTCTTGGAAATACGTCTCGTCAAAAAATATGGATTGCCATAAAAGCTCATGCTGCAATTTCTCAATATTTTTCTATATGTATCGTAAAATCACTCGACAAAAAATAGTGAAAAATTTATGCCGATTTCAAACAGTATAATTAATAAAATCTATGAATTTTTAGTTGTTGTTTAATAAATAAACAACTTTTTTTCGCTCAGAGTATGTTTATTACAGCACACTCTCTCTGTAGTTTCTCCGGGCATGAGACCGGCACATTTACTATGGCCACATTACGTGCGCGGTAATTTATTTACATTCACGTTCGAAATTAAAAAAAAAAAAATAAATATAAATGAAGAAAACAAGGACTAGGCAACAAAATTAGGAAAATCATTTAACATAAGTTGCAGGGTTAATTAATGTCAAGGTAGCAACGTTAGAACCATTATTCTTTTCGTAAACATTTTAAAACTGGAATTGAAGTTAGTTAACAAAAAATTAGTTTAAAAAAGTGTCACAAACACGGTACTGCCACTTCCCGCTAAAAGAACAAAAAAGTATTATTATTGGTATTATTACAGTTTTTTTGTGTTGTAGTATTAAATAAGGAAATAACTTATGAATTTTTTAACTTTTTGCTTGCATAAACATTTTCTGTGTTAAATAATTGAAAGTGTTGTTGAGACGCTTCAAAATTTAGAGAGCTTATACCTTTGTCAGAGCAGTAGTTTCTGATTAAACAATATGCGTTTATAAGCGGTGTTCCCATTGCCGTTTTCTTTATAGATTTGATGTCATTAACAATTGAAAAAATTCTCTCTGGCAACGCGTTTGAATGCGGCAAAGTTAAAATATGCAAAACTGATTTTGTGAGCTCAGGGAACTGAAAAATTTTACCCACATCCTGTTTTTTGCAAAAGATTTTACCCCAAAATTGATCGATTTCAAGAGATCTTAATTCTACAACTTCTTTTTCAGAACAGTATAACGGTAAATTTCTCCATTCAATACTAGCAACTGATTTATCAATATTTGGAAAATACTTGTTGCAAAGATCATACAAATTGGGAATCGTTGCTCTAACTGATGGATCTAAATCGTTTTCCGGCTTTAAAAAATCTAATTTACTCAATAAATCGTCGTTAATAAAAAAAAGCTTTTTCATTTCTTCAAACAGTTTTTGATAATACTGCAAACAAGTATTTTTCACAAAATTAACACTTTCGGAATCCATTTCCCTTAGTTTGGCCTCACACTCTGGTCCGCAATAAACTGTATTAAGGGGCAATAAAGTTAATACATCATAAGGATCAACAGAACGAAGGTTTTGAAAAAGTTTGGGATTTAAAAAGTTTAACGCGCATTTTTTAAGCATCATGTTGCAATTATTTGAAAGAACGTGCAAAACTACTTTCGATGTTTGAAACTTTTTACTAAAATTATTGAAGTCTTGCAAGACGTACAGCAAAAATAAAAAAATACATTAAAATGTGTCAGACTTCATCAACAAAATGAACTTGTCAACAGTCTTCGCCTCTTCAGATGACTCAAAAACTTCTACGATTAAAAATTGCCGCAATGGAACCCATTTTTCTACAACGCATTTAATACATTCAAACATTTCAAGCCATCTACTTCCACATATTTTTAATATTTGATTTGTCTTTACCTTTGCATCTGTCTGAAATTCTTTAAAAACTGTAGATCGTTTTGGATTTTTCGATAAGTAACTTGCTATCCTTCGTAAAAAAAAGTCTACATCTGTAGAAAGACACGCATAACTGTGCTTCGCGACGAGGGCAGATAAATGACAAATACAATTTATAAGCATAAAATTAGGTGACAGTTCTCTCAAATGACTAGCGAATGAATTAAAATTACCGATCATGACATTTGCATTGTCACATGCTAACCCAACAACATTATTCCACGGAATTCCAAACGTTTCAAATTCATTTTTAAAAGACTCAAAAATTTTTTCTACTGAAGCCAAAGTTGCGTCCAACTCAATGAAAGTTAAATGATGACCCACGATTTTGTTTAATTCAAAATCATAATATTGAACTGCAACACACAAAATTTTTTTATTGCTGCGATCTGTACTTTCGTCTATCAGTAAAGAAAAAGGTACTTTTTTCAAGATTTCTACCACTTTTAATTCAATGTCACGAGCTAAAACATTAACAATAAGTCCCGAGCATTTCGTACTACCAACTGACATAGACTGCGTGGCTTCAGGATTCTCAGACATTTTTTTAATTAAAGGAAGCAAGTCATTTATAATGTCAATACTAATGTTATGCTGAGCGAAAAAAAGGCTTAAGCTGAGCTCAGACTGTTGACACTGTTTTTTTTCGATAAGGATATTACCGCAGGTGCAACAAAATTTAGCATTGTTTTGCCATGATACTGTGTACAAGCGTGCTTCAACAAATCATTTTTTGTACTCACACAAATATCTACTTTACAAGCTAAGCATTTAACTTTACCATCAGTATCAGATGATTCAAAGCAACAGTTAAATCTTTCGTCACGCAACCAATCTACATTAAAAGTCTTCAGTTTTTTTGATTTCTCAGATTGTGATGCCTTGAAACTTTCACGTTCGCGCCCACGACCCGTTCTGTTATGCGGATTTCGCGACATATCAACAACAAACTCTTACCTTGCTACTGCTAATGGAAGTTTCTGCCCAGAGACCCACACGCGAGCTTGCAGCAACGATGCAAATGAACGAGAAATGCAGCTTGTTTGTAACGAATGCACAAAATAGGTCTTGTATACCTATTTATAAAAAAACAAGTTCGTGCGAGTCAACGAGCTAAGGATTCACGCTGAATACGCGCAAAAAGTAAACAAGACCAGTAGTTCACAGCCTTGAAAACAAAGTATATGTGTTGAAGTTTCGCATCTGCAGAATACGTTACAGCGTACAATACATATAATCTACACTACTATTTTTTGTTAACTAACTTCAATTCCAGTTTTAAAATGTTCACGAAAAGAATAATGGTTCTAACGTTGCTACCTTGACATCAATTAACCCTGCAACTTATGTTAAATGATTTTCCTAATTTTGTTGCCTAGTCCTTGTTTTCTTCATTTTTATTTATTTATTTTTTTCTTAATTTCGAACGTGAATGTAAATAAATTACCGCGCGCATAATGTGGCCACAGTAAATGTGCCGGTCTCAAGCCCGGAGAAACTACAGAGAGAGCGTGATGTAATAAACATACTCTGAGCGAAAAAAAGTTGTTTATTTTTTAAACAACAACTAAAAATTCATAGATTTTATTAATTATACTGTCTGAAATCAGCATGAATTTTTTCACTATTTTTTGTCGAGTGATTTTAGGATACATATAGAAAAATATTGAGAAATTGCAGCATGAGCTTTTATGGCAATCCATATTTTTCGACGAGACGTATTTCCAAGAATAAATACGTGTAGCGAAGTAAGTTATTAATGATACACGAATCAAAAAAAAGGTCGTGCAATTCGGGACAGATTAATGTATTAAACAGTCTTGCTTACCGACCATAATAATGAAATAGTGAATTACATTAACAATGATCAAGACGTGTCGTTTGGTAATTTTTAAATACTAAATAATACTTTAATTATCATAACTCGACACTTAACTTACTAAATATTAATGTTTTTATTTCCTTAATAAGTGACGAATATTTTGTTTTATAATTTTACTTACCTTGTCTTGTACATAGTATTTTTTTAAATTATGTCTTAGTATTAAAACGTTATACATATAATTATTTACATAAACGTGTCATAACACTATATGTATAACGTACATTAAAAAAACAAAATTTATCAGAGAGATTCGAAAGCTGGCAAGTTTGGCTGGGGCAAAAGACTTAGCCCGCGCGGCTATCGTCGATTGTACTCCTACTAGACAAGATGTCATACTTAAGTTGTAAAAAGTGGGCGGGGCTTAGGTTAAAGGTCTGGGTAGGGGGACTCTCCCGCTCCAGCTTGCTCTATAGAGAGAGGGTGATTACGCACTGCGCATGCGGCGAACTCCCTAAAATCTGGGAGCCTTGGACTGCCAGGTACCAGCTTTAGGCGCAGACCTTGCCCTCTTTCTACCGCGATGGCCTGCAGGTGTGAGCCCGAGCTAAAATTATAAGCTGCAGTTATAGGTGCATATTCTTCGGTTAAATGTGCTTCGTTCTGAATTGTGTTGTTTTCTTCAGAGGTAGCCACCTCTATGTCATGCCTTTCGTTGTTTCTGATGTCTTGTTTACCAGTAAATAATCTTATACAAATTAGTAACAGGGCCCCCCCTTGGGATAACAATTTCCATAACGCTACTGAGCCCTAAAAGAAGATCGTTTTGGGTTATTGAATCGATATCACTTGTAATATACTATTTTTATTGTAAATCTTCTTTCTTTTCACGTCCGAAGGCCGAAAAAAGGAAGAAAGGTTGGTCTACAATGTATTTTAGAGCCCCTTATAATTGCTAGGCAGATATTTTTTCCGACGCTCGTTTTATTTTATCAATGTGGATTGTTAGGACGAGTATGTTGTCAGCGTACTTGAAAGGGTGTTTATTCATCTTTTGAATCCTTTGAAAAGGATGAGGCTCTTTGGTGTTCCATGGAGCCCACGGAGGTTTGTCTTTCAGTGTTATTGCCCTTTTAGCAATATATCGTGTTCGAGAGGGATCTTGATGATTATTTCCCCCTTTTTGTTGCGTGCATCATCTGTACTGCCATCATCATTTTCTTCACCAGCTGCATCTTTATTATGTTGACTGTTATGTAAAAGTGTTAACGTCCCATTTTTGCCTTCATCAACAGATCTTTCCTGGTAGTCGGTTTCAGATCAAATTGTATTAAACCCTTCCATGTTGCCAAGATTTTTTTTGCGTTTAAGGCTGTCCTTAATGTTTCCAATGTAATCTCTTCCTGTTTTGCTGGAAGTAGGAATTTATTTTTTTTCATTGGCTCCAGCTCTACATCGATTAGTATTGTTTCGGAGTCAGAGCAATGTTCTGTTATTGGTGTCATCTCAATGTTTGGTTGTTTAGGGGGTATTTGAAGTTTAAGGTCATTGGGGAGCCCTTCTCTCACTGGCCTGCCAATCCGTTTAAATTTTTGTTTGCCGAAAGGCGTGCTGCTTTGTATAGTTTCTTTAAACTCCATGCTATGTACGTTAGGTGGTGTTGTCAAGGGCCTGGTCTCCCAATTTTCGTGTGAGTGTAGCTTCTTATATGTATTTTTGTGTGATGCTAGTGCTCGGTCTTCTGATGTGTGTTGAGTGTGTGTTGCTGTGTATGGGACTGAACTCTTGGCTTCTTTTGGTGTTAATGTGAATTTATTTTTTACGCTATTCGCAACTCTTTTATTTGCTGGGTTATTAGGTGAAAAATCACTTTCGTCAAAACTCTCTTCGAGTTCCTCATCGTTGAAACTTTGAAACTGCCAATTATGGCCTAGTATTCGGCCGAATTAGCTGAATTTACTGCCTATACCACCTCGCAAACTTCCACTCGTGTTAGATGACTCACTTGCATCCGATAGTGTACGGAGTCGACCAAAATGATTATCATCTTCATTGAACGCTTTTGTTTTATTTTTACCCGACCCAGATGCCCCTCCCATCGTCATAGGCTGGTGTTCACCCATTTCTCGGTCAAATCTGACTTCTTTTGTACTATCGTTATCGAATAATATATCAATTGGTTGTGGTAACAGTTTTAACCATTTTTCTTTCCCTTGTAAAATGATAGCACGAAGTCTAGGGTCACATTTTTCTAAACTTTTCTCATATTCTACCTGCTTATGCATTATAAAATCTTCAAAAGTAATAGTATTTTTCCCTGATTCTGACGATTTATTATGTAAATTATCTTCACTTTTAGAGGAAAATTTAGCAAACTTGTTCTTCAACATATTTTTCAATATTATTCTTTTAAGCACAAAGGTGAATTAAATCAAATAATTAATTTACGGCAAAATTAAAAAGGTGTTAAATATTTTAAAATGATTTTTAGTGTAGGCTGATAACTATTTAAGTTGACGAGGTGTGACTAAGGCAATTGGGGGGGCAATGATAGGTAGTAATTAATTTCTTATATTGATCTTTACTTACCTGTTCAGAGTCGCAATGCTTTCAAAGGTTACTAGAATTATTATCATCCTCTGCCTTGTGATCCTCGTTAACAAAGTGATGCCGCACCCAAAATTGCCTCCGAGAGTTAACGTTCTGATCTGCTTAAAGGTGAACGGTCTCCATCTAAAGACACCAAACTTATCCAAATGATGGTTTCCACTACCACCAATGTTACAGATATAAGTGTAAGGGAACTTATATCCCTAGTGTGACAGATATAAGTATAGGTGACTTATATCCCTAATGTCCCTGTAAGGGTTCTTTTCTGCCATTTAGGTAAGTAAGGTAAGGAGACAATATCCCGTTTAGTATGGTCTTTATTAAAGGCTTACGTCTAATTACATTTTAGGTTATTGGTCAACTGCTGATTAGGCGTTGTTCTCTTCTTTTTATAGCTTTTCACTACCATTATGTTGGAAGTAGTGATGACCCCTGTTGAATTTCATGTAAGTAGGGGTTCCGAGTTGAATAGAGCTGATGCAGTATTGTTTCAATCGTCTAGGGGTATTAAGGAGCATTTCGCATTAGCGTGGTGCTGATGACCACCTGAGTTTGCGCCTTTTGGCACGCATGTGAGCACATTGACGTTTCAATCTAAAGCTAGCTGACGTCCGTAACATTTGTCAACTCATATTTTAATTTTATCGCATCATTAAAAAGAATGTCAAACATGGAGTTTTATGGAAAATACTCCATAATAATATGACTCTAGGTTATTGTATTGCAAACTCCCATGGCGTATATAATATGAGGATAACGAATTTTATCTAGATGAATGAGTTCTTTCACAATCAAATCATCATTTCTTCCCCTCTGGCAGGATTTCACTGCAACATTAGTACCTCTGAATTTTGCCTTTCGTACCACTCCTTGAGAACCTTGACCAAGCACTAGGTCAGTAATTTTTATTTCATCAAAGAGTACATTAATATCAAAAGAAAATCCACCATCAGCTATTCGCTCTTTAAATTTGACTTCTTGTGCATTGACGAACAAGTATGAATCATCATCACTCGACATCTCATCATTTGCTTCTTTCTTCAATTGCGTTTGAATTGCAACTCCTGATTTTTCAGCTGGTGTGGCTACTGGTATTTCAGGCACTATCTTGATCTGATAACTACCCGGAATGGGTAGTACTATATTTTCTTGAATTTTCTTTGATGAGCCAGTGTACTCGAGCAACTGAAATTATTTGTATGGTAAAAATCACACTCTTCAGAGACAAGTAAGAATTTTTACGAATATCTTATTTTACGAACTGCTTTATTTGTTGTCATCACATCATGCTCTTCCCTTCGTTTTACAGCTTTACTGGGATTGCTGTTTTCAATATCCATATCCAAATTATTAGTTGTTTGGGTTCGTAAATTTTTCTCTGACGCTATGATACAAGTCATAACTATTACACAGATGATATCACGAATGTGCTATGAAAAAACATTAATTTATACACAGCTATTTAATACTTACATCTGTCATGGTTATTTATAGGTGAACAGCTTGGTAAATTTAATACTTCGGAAGTCTTGGGTAGTGCTACAGAAATTTCTGAAGCAAGAGGAGTAGTAAGCAGATATAATGTGAGAGTGTGTCTTTTAGTCCGCAAATACTTTGAACAGTACTTCCACATATTACAGCGTTCTCTTTCATCCAAAAAATCGTTGAGTACTTCATAGTTTCCAGTAGCTAACTTAATATTTGCTGACTCAAAGAAGTTTTTATAGTATTCGTTAACATATTTCTCAACAAATATATTTTGTAATTGCTCTACAGAGTAATCAATATTTCCATCTAAAGTGACAGTGGTATTTCTCCCAATATCACCCAAATGTACATAAGGGGCACCAACATTATTTCGATGCCGCCAAGCAACACTAACTTTTCGAGCTTTGAGTTGTTGCAAAAGATTTTATAGCATTGACTTGTTTTTTTGTTTGCAACTTTTTCATTCGTCAACTAAAATTTTTAAGTATAGAGAAGTGTTAATATTTATATGTACATCAATTAATAAAAGAATGTACTGTCAAAATTACAAACTTTGTTTTTCGGCGTTTTTCCATTTGAATTTTTTTCTTCGTACAACTCACTAGGAATAATATAAAATCCCTTTCTTCCTGAACCGTTAAGATGTAATAAATCAGCTCAAATAGGAAGAAAAAAATAACATTTGTGTCACCACTTACTTATCCACCTTGAAAAAATATCCAGGAATTATTACCTTTTTTTTCCTTTAACACGTATATATCAATATCTGAATTCAAATTGACAGATTTATCGTCATATTCCAAAATAAAAACTTCTTCCCCTACTTTATAGGTTAAGTTACCGGCATCAGGAAAGTTGTCGCGAAGAATGGTTTTTGATAACTTATTATTAGACACATATATACTCACAGTACTATTACCGTGAGTAATGCTAATTTTACGTGAATTCCGAGGTGAATGCATTGCCAAGACTAATAGTAAAAACGACTGCACAGAACCATTATTTCAATATGAATATTTGAACAACAACCAATAACGGACAAAGAAGTCAGTATATAACTCTATTGGTCGAACTATCGATGAATTTCGTTTCGCGAATTCTCGAGGGGTGTAGTACACTTGCGCCGTTCTGTTTTAGTGTGTGTGCAGTTGTGCATCGCGGTGGTGTGGCAGATAGGCGCTTCCGTAGGAGACGAAAGAAGGGAACGGCCAGCATGGCTTGCACTGAGCCGAAATTTCTTTTTTCTCTTTGCCAGACGTCTGAAAAATATTACAAGTCCCAATGAAATATTCATAATGGGAAAAAAAATGTCTCTGAGGGAAAGTGGATTTTTGCATTATCGATGATTCTCTACCGATTGCACTAGGTCCTGAATTACACTTTTTTGTTTGCAAATAAAAATTTTTTTTATAAAAATATAATTAGAAACATTAGATGTAAGTTGACAGTTTAAAATTTAAACTTTTAAAAATTGATTAACATTTGTTTTTCGAGCTTTTACTTACAGTTTGTACGTTTGCACTAGCTTGGCAAACCAATTATTGCATCTTGATGAATAAATATTGAAAAAAAGTAATTACGTAAAATGTAGCCACACATTTTACATATAGCAACAAATTGTATGAATACTGAATTATTTTACTAATACACTGAAAAAACATCTCGTTTCGAAAAAATTTTGACTTTTGAAATTTTAGTGGTACTCTTAGCAATAATTCTCAAAGAATCGAACGCAGCTTATTTTTTTTCCTTTTTTGATTTATAGTATAGCGTGATACTTTTGATCCAGGCTCCAAGTAAAAGAAAAAAAAAAAAAAAACTGGTACTAGTAAAACCGTGTTATACTTAAAAATTATGATTTTAAAAATTTATAAACAGATCTTAGGTACAAAGAAAAAGTAAAATTGTTTGAAAAAGAAGTAATGAATGAGAAATAATTTTTTGTAAATGTAATAATTAATGAGTTTATAAAAATAGTTAATTTAAATAACCGCCATTTGAATATGATTAACACATTAATCTTCACACAAAAAAACAGAATTCGTACAGCCAATCGAAGAGAATGAAGGAGACGTTCAAATAATTCATTGTGAGACATATTTTTATTCGCACTTAATCCATTAAAAAAATAAAACATTAATTGTATACGACAAGCTTTTTTGCAATCAACATACGCATAGTGATTGAGATGAAAAAGAAGTTATTTTTATGCATAGAAAATATTTAACTCCTAAAATAAATAGTATAAAATATAAAAAAGTTCAAAAACAACCTGATTTTATTCAATGTTGCGTTCATACGATCGCAAATGCAGTCACAATAATATTAAATGAAAATCCAAGTGTTACTAAATACACTAGAAATATATATATATATATATATATATATATATATATATATATATATATACGAGGTGTGATCAAAAAGTAAGGTGACTTTTCATTTTTATCAAAAAATATTTATTTATTTATTAAAAACTATGTTATCCCCTTCAAAATAATCCCTCTCAGATACAATGCACTTGTGCCAACGCTTCTTTCAGTCGTCAAAACACTTCTGAAATGCTATTTTGGGTATTGCTTTGAGCTCCTCCAGCAATGTAGCCTTAATCTCCTCAATCATGGCAAATCTTCGTCTTTTTATGGGCTTTTTCAATTTTGGGAAGAGGAAAAAGTTGATGGGGGCCAAGTCTGGTGAATATGGTGGCTGAGGTATAATGGCAGTACTGTTTTTGGCCAAAAAACTACTAACTAATAACGACTTGTGCGCAGGTGCATTATCATGGTGTTCACGGATACACGTCTCATACCTAAAACATCCGTCAAAATTGATTGGCATGAGCCAAACGATATGTCAAGATCATCAGCTATTTCTCTAATCATGATTCGACGATCTTTTAGTACAATTTCTTTCACTTTCTGAACATTTTCGTCGGTGTTTGACGTGCTGGGTCACCCAGAGCGAGGTTCATCATTAAAATTTTCTTGGCCCTCTTGGACTAACTTATACCACTTATAAACATTTTTTTTGCTCGTAGTTGACTCACCGTAGGCCACTGTCAACATTTCAAGAGTTTTTGAGCACTTAATACCATTTCTTACACAAAAATTACTACAAATTCTTTGCTCCATTATTTTCAACAAAAAAAATCGCCGAGTACGCAAACACGAGTCTAACCTTTAAGTCTCTCACATAAAAACAACACATGCTATATAGTCAAAACTATGAACATATAATTGTGACTAGTGTACCAACATAATAAAAAAAAAATTTTTAACATAGAGTGTAAAGAGCGCGCGCAAATCAAAAAGTCACCTTACTTTTTGATCACACCTCGTATATATATAATAAGATTACGTGTAATGAAAATATTGCTGAAAAGAAAATAAGCTACGTTTCTTTTGGAAGAATAAAAAAAACTGGTTTGTTTTTTAGTTATATTTAAAAAAATATTTGTACGGCGCTGAAATTGGAGAACATTTTATTCAACACAATTGTAATAAAAATACTTATATAAAAACATATTGCTTACATAAAGTGATTGTATTAATTTATCGTTTCAAAAATCTGCTATCTTTGAACAAGAACCAAATGATATTCAATGCACTTTAAATGCTTAGTGCATCTAAGTAACCACGTACTTTGAATTTCAAAAACTTGTTACGAAAAATATTTTACCATTTTTAAGTTAAAACGAACAGACATCTGTAGTCAATCAATAAGTTATTGAAATAATATATTTAAGGTTACAATAAAAAATTATTTTTAAATATTTTTTGCTTCTTTTGGGACAACCTATGCTCAACCGACATGTCATTCAAAAATTCACTGTCCCTACGATAATTTTTTTTGTGTCCCATTGAAACCATTTAACTCGTACCAGTTTTTTTATTTGGAACCTAGATGAAAAGTATTAGGTTATAGTATGAATCAAAAAAGGAAGAAAATAACCTGCGTTCGATTCTTTGAGGATTATTGCTAAAAGTACCACTAAAATTTCAAAAGTTAAAATTTTTTCGAAACGAGATGTTTTTTTTAGTGTATAAGTAAAATAATTTGGTATTCATATAATTTATTACTATACGTAAAATTTGTGGCAACATTTTACGTAATTACTTTTTTTCAATATTTATTTATCAAGATGCAACAATTGGTTTGCCAAGCTAGTGCGAGCGTACAAACTTTAAGTAAAAGCTTGAAAAACAAATGTTAATCAATTTTTAAAAGTTTAAATTTTAAACTGTCAACTCACATCTAATGTTTCTAATTATATTTTTATAAAAAAAATTTTCCTTTTGCAAACAAAAAAGGGTAATTTAGGACCTAGTGCAATCGATAGAGAATTATCGATAATGTAAAAATCCACTTTCCCACAGAGCCTTTTTTTTCCCATTGTAAATATTATAATATTTTTCGGGTGTCTGGCAAAGAGAAAAAAAATTTTCGGCTGCAAGCTATGCTGGTCAATCCTTCCTTTCGTCTCCCCGCGCTCTGCCCCACCACGCGTGGTGGTGGTACTGCTGCATCGACGAACACGATAATCAGGTGATTTATCAGGTGAGAAATCAGGTGAAATATCACCTGATAAATCACCTGATAAATCACCGGATCTTCGAGTTCAGTTAAAGTTGTCAACAATAGCATAGAATTTTTGGCTGTTAACAGATTGGAAAATGATTATAAATACATGCTTAAAAAATATTATTTTTTATCAACCAATATTATTAAGTTGGTACATGGTATATAAATGAGATGTATTCGTTTTATTACATCTTAGTTTTTTCATATAAAATTAAGTTATAAGTACAAAATTATTTTTAATCCAGTAACAATGTAAATAAAACAGTGTAAACAAAAAAGATTTGTCTCATCTTACACTATAAAGCAAGCTCATAAATACGATTTTAATTCGATGTCATGTCTCTTTTCTCTAACATTAAATAACCAAATCGACGTAGATATATGTTAATGATTATACATTGTTACATGTTTATAATTTTTTAATAAAATGAACGTTATTTATGGCAACTCCTAATTAAATAGCCATTTATGTTTCCTCTCACTTTTTTTGTACTCAACTAGTCCCACTTGAAAACAAAATAACGAAACTCTATGAGGAATCCCTTCTACAATACCTTCAGGAAAGCCATATGGCTTTACATATGGTTTTACGTATGGCATACCATAATAGGCATACGTGGAATTACATATGGCATCACCTAGCTAAAACCTCTTATACAATGACATAGGTAAAACCATGTGTTGTGCCACATAGCTTTTCTGAAGGTATTACAAAACTAATATAACGCATAGAATTTCGTCACCTTTTTTTAGGTGGGATGCAATGAGAGAGTTTTAAAAAAAAGGCAGACATATGAATTTGGCTATTACCTCTGAATTTATTATTATTATTACCCCTATTTCTGTCTATACCACTACCTCTGAGATGGTTATACATGTTACCTCTGTTATTATTATTAGCAGTAACTCTGACATACCCGTATTTTGAATTGTGCTTATTTGGGCACAGGTCTCCTTTATGATATTCGAGGTCTTGGCAGTAAAAACAATATCAGAGTCCATAGGCGGCCAGGGGGCATTGACTGGTCATAATATGTCCAAATTTGTTACATCGATAGCACTTCAGCTGCTTTGATCCTGCCTGACCTCTTGTTACCAGGTTCGCTCTAGCTTGCTCTGATCTGGTCTCTGAATGTTGGTCTCGTTCAGCCCGTAATTGTATTAAACTCGTTCTCATTTCCTCAAGATTCATTTCTGAATTTGCGGTCTGCCTCCGCACCATATTGGCAGTGCGCAGTTCCGGGGACTTATAGGCAACTGCTTGATAAAATGCAGACCTCTTTTCTTCCTCAGTCAGAGGTATCATACCATCTGAATTTTCGTATTCTCTCAAAATGAAATCAAAACGGTCACTAAGACTATTTACATCTTCCTTAGGAGCAACTTTCAAATGATATAATTTCGCTCTGACTGAGGAAGCTGTAATATTGGCTTCGGCTATTTTAAAGATTTGTAGTCTACTCAATATCATTTTGGGATCCTTAATATTTATAATCTTCTTGTGATAATATTCATCTAAACAGTTAATTATCAATTATCTGACTAAGGTTTTCCTGCTTTCAATAAGTAAGTAAACTAGTAGACTAATAAGTAGTTAAGCCAAACATTAAGGGATCCTTTCTGAGTGAGTGTGTAATTTTTTTTGAGAAATAATTTTAAATTAATTTTGCTTAAGTCTATTGAACGCTTGAGGTTTACTAGTGATTTAACAAATTTTCTAAAATTTCACTGTCTTCTAAGTTGCTTTGGTTGTTTCATCTCTGATTGCTGGCATTCAGTGAATTTCCAAGAGAGTTTTTATGAAAATCATTGTTGCTCTGATGAAAAGTGGTAGAGTTAAACAAATTGGGTACCTCTGAACTCTGAATGAACCGCGTTTGAAGAGACTCTGTTGCTTTGGTAAGCCCATCGATTTTGGTTGCTACCAGTTAAAGAGCTTCTGTCATCGATGTTGCCGCGTGGACAAATTCTGGGATCTTTTTAGAAGCTGATGTCATGGCATTGGCAGCCTTCTCCATTTTAGTGGACAGTAGAAGGAGTTTCTCGACCACTACGTCCCAGCTTTCCAAGACATCTAATTGTTCAGATTAAACGTTTCTGACTTCTGATCTTTAATGTTGACCAGTGTTTTGCATGGGATTCAGATTCTGAACTCCTTGATGCTCTGACTCAATTAGTTCTGTGAAATCATTTTTCTATATTGTTTGGATTTTCAAATCAGAGAGATTGCTTGTTAACTAAACAAGCATCTGCTGTAGGCCTCTCTAAATAAATGATCACATTCTATATCTCTAAAAAAATTGGACAGAAAGGAAAATAAAAAAATTTTCTGTAGACAAAACAATTATTCCTTCATCACCATATCGACTCTGAAAAAAATTGTCCTCTGGATTTCTCGAAATCTCTGGAGTCTGTTGACTTTTCAGATCCAAGTTTGTATTATCGTTCCTTGCCATCGAAAATCTGCATTTACCGAACAAAATTATATGCAATCATGCAAAAAAAAGGAATGGTCTAACCTCAAAGCCGCACGGGACTGCCTATCAGGCCAGGGTCAGCAACTGGCGTGCTAGACCCACTAACCTCAAATCCATACACGTGCTCCCTCCCAAAATGAGTTACCACACTGCGTGCAACCCAGTGCCATGAGAGTGAGGTGCACCCACGTATAGACCAGTATAAATAGCTTTTCAATAATCAGGGGCTTAAAGTGTCCGCATTATTGATGAGTGGGTGAATCAAGGTCGTAGAGACCGTAGGTAAAATTTTTAGCTTCCTAAGTGCACGTGGTCTATGTTTTTTTATTAAAAAAAGCTGATATCTAGTGAGTGGTAATGCGTACCGAAAAATAACGTACACCGTTCGTAAAAGGAGAAAAAGATACGTAGAAAGCGATTATTTACTCGATTTTGACCAACTTAAAATCTAGGTAAAACCGGCCTTGAAAGATTGAATGCAAGGGTACGCTTGTATATAGATATATTATCGTGTTCGTCGATGCAGCAGTACCACCACCACGCGTTAAAAAAGCGTTCAATAGACTTAAGCAAAATTAATTCAAAATTATTTCTCAAAAAAAATTAAACACTCACTCAGAAAGGATCCCTTAATGTTTGGCTTAACTACTTAACTCCAGAGTTAAAAACAAATGATCTATAAGATGTCATTGAAAATGACAATCTGGAAGAACATTACACCTTAAATTAAATTGAAAGCAGGAAAACCTTAGTCAGATAATTGATAATTAACTGTTTAGATAAATATTATCACAAGAAGATTATAAATATTAAGGATCCCAAAATGATATTGAGTAGACTACAAATCTTTAAAATAGCCGAAGCCAATATTACAGCTTCCTCAGTCAGAGCGAAATTATATCATTTGAAAGTTGCTCCTAAGGAAGATGTCAATAGTCTTAGTGACCGTTTTGATTTCATTTTGAGAGAATACGAAAATTCAGATGGTATGATACCTCTGACTGAGGAAGAAAAGAGGTCTGCATTTTATCAAGCAGTTGCCTATAAGTCCCCGGAACTGCGCACTGCCAATATGGTGCGGAGGCAGACCGCAAATTCAGAAATAAATCTTGAGGAAATGAGAACGAGTTTAATACAATTACGGGCTGAACGAGACCAACATTCAGAGACCAGATCAGAGCAAGCTAGAGCGAACCTGGTAACAAGAGGTCAGGCAGGATCAAAGCAGCTGAAGTGCTATCGATGTAACAAATTTGGACATACTATGTCCAGTCAATGCCCCCTGGCCGCCTATGGACTCTGATATTGTTTTTACTGCCAAGACCTCGAATATTATAAAGGAGACCTGTGCCCAAATAAGCACAATTCAAAATACGGGTATGTCAGAGTTAATGCTAATAATAATAACAGAGGTAACATGTATAACCATCTCAGAGGTAGTGGTATAGACAGAAATAGGGGTAATAATAATAATAAATTCAGAGGTAATAGCCAAATGCATATGTCTGCCTTTTTTTTTAAAACTCTCTCATTGCATCCCACCTAAAAAAAGGTGACGAAATTCTATGCGTTATATTAGTTTTGTAATACCTTCAGAAAAGCTATGTGGCATAACACATGGTTTTACCTATGTCATTGTATAAGAGGTTTTAGCTAGGTGATGCCATATGTAATTCCACGTATGCCTATTATGGTATGCCATACGTAAAACCATATGTAAAGCCATATGGCTTTCCTGAAGGTATTGTAGAAGGGATTCCTCATAGAGTTTCGTTATTTTGTTTTCAAGTGGGACTAGTTGAGTACAAAAAAAGTGAGAGGAAACATAAATGGCTATTTAATAAGGAGTTGCCATAAATTACGTTCATTTTATTAAAAAATTACAAACATGTAACAATGTATAATCATTAACATATATCTACGTCGATTTGGTTATTTAATGTTAGAGAAAAGAGACATGACATCGAATTAAAATCGTATTTATGAGCTTGCTTTATAGTGTAAGATGAGACAAATCTTTTTTGTTTACACTGTTTTATTTACATTGTTACTGGATTAAAAATAATTTTGTACTTATATCTTGATTTTATATGAAAAAACTAAGATGTAATAAAACGAATACATCTCATTCATGTACCATGTACCAACTTAATAATATTGGTTGATAAAAAATAATATTTTTTAAGCATGTATTTATAATCATTTTCCAATCTGTTAACAGCCAAAAATTCTATGCTATTATTGACAACAATAACTGAACTCGAAGATCCGGTGATTTATCAGGTGATTCATCAGGTGATATTTCACCTGTTTTCTCACCTGATAATCACCTGATCTCTGTAGACTGGGACTCGCAACCTTTAAGATGATTACTCTGAGATTGGGAGGAAGAAATGGTATGATCTCGACAAGTTAAAGGAAGTTTTAAGCCTAAACACGATTTCAAATCAACACATGTGCACGCTTGAAAACCATACAAAACTAGATGAAATCCAGAACTTACAGGAAAAAGTAGATGATGGTCTATTGTGGCATATTCAAATTGGGCACACGTCCTTAATAACTTGAAACAACTACAAAAACCAGAGGCAATATTATCAAAGATTAAATTCACAGATTCCATACTGGATTGTGAAATATGTAAACTAGCTAAAATGAAAAAATTGCTATTCTCAGAAGTCAGAGTCAGAGTATCTAAACCGTTAGAAAGAATACATGTGGATATTATGGGTCCAATAAAACCAGATTCATATCCAGGAAAAAGCAGATTTATAACTGTTTTTATAGACGACTATTCTAGATACACCAAGGCATACGCAGTAAAGAACAAAGTTCTAGCAGAAGATTGTCTAGAAGAATACCTTAAACATGTTAGAAGTCTATTAGGCAGTAACAATAACGTTTGCTTCTCATCAGGACAGATAACAGCACGAAATTCACTGGTAAAAAAATTTCAGAAGTCATGAAGAGAGAAAAAATTGTTGGTGAATTCTCGCCACCACATATTCCAGAATTGAATGGTACTTCAGAGCATTCTAATAAGTCAATACAATGGAAAATCAGAGCACTGATGGTTGACTCAGGTTTGCCAACCAGTATGTGGACTTTAGCTACTGATGTAGCAGTGCACATATACAATAGAACTCTACATTCCAGCATCAAATTTGAAACTTCGATAAGCCAAATTAGTAAAACTCAGAAGGCTCATATAGATAAAATAAGACGTTTTGGGTGCTTAGCTTATGCTAACATCTTAATAGCTAAATTCAAATTTTCATAGAAAGCTTTAAAAGCTATATTAGTAGGCTATACGGTGACCGGTTACTTGTTATGGCATCCTTCAACAAAGAAATTTTTAATCTCTCGAAACGTTAAATTTAATGAGAAGATCGTACATGGAAATATTAACAGAAACATAAATAACTCAACAGAAAATAATTTGATGAACGATTTAAAGTTTCGATCAGATCCTGAGTATGACAATCCAGAGAATTCAGAGCACACTCCAGGGTCTGATAATTCAAAAGCTATGCCACTAAAGTAAAGAGAGGGCGATCAAACAAAAGAGAAGTTGTTTAGACAACCAAGGAAATAGACACCAAAATTAGAAAGCTACCCATTAAAAAAGCCAGGATCAACAGACCAACGTGGTTCCACCTTAGACTAGCAGAAAAACTCCTACCCTTGATGATATCGATTGTTTACCTACCATAAACACTAAACAACAAGAAAATTTAAGATCAGAGGATGAAATGACTTATGTCTTATTTGCTGAAACTAACTTAGACCCAGTCTCGTACAGTGAAGCCTTGAATTCAGATGACAAAATACAGTGGCTACAAACTATTAGAGAGGAACTGCAATCCATGGAAACAAATAAAGTGTGGAAAACAGTTAACAGACCATCCTTCGATAAAAATGGGGTCAAAATACACGGTATAGATTCAAAATGGATGTTTAATAGAAAAGTTGGTCCAAATGGATAACCTATTTACAAAGCACGATTGGTAATCAGAGGTTTAAAAGACAGGAGGGAGTATGAACTATGAGGTCCTCGATGAGTCAACAAAATGCCACCCAATCACTTCAGCGAACCATGGACCACGTTCTACGTGACCTACCGTTTGCCAGGTGCTACCTCGACGATATCTTCGTGGCTTCCGAGAACCACGGATAACACTTCCACAGGCAGTGCATGCCTGGAGTAGCCAACACCATCGTCCCACTTAACAACCTGCTGAAGAACCTTCTACCCAAAAGAAAGAAGGCTCCACTTGCTTGGAACCGCGACGTTGATCTCGCCTTCCAACAGTGCAAAGACGACCTTACCAAAGCGGCCACGACCACCTTCCTTAGACCAGATGCCCTGATCGCCTTGAGGACCGACGCATCCATTGGCGCTGCCCTGGAGCAGGAGCACCCACGTGGCACTTGGAGGCCACTCGGCTTCTTTTCCAGGAAGCTATCCAAGGCCGAGGCCAACTATAGTGCCTACGACAAAGAGCTGCTAGCTATCTACGTGGCCATCAAGACGTTTAAGCGAGTCCTCGAAGGACGCCCTTTTACAGTCTACACGGACCACAAACCTATCATCTTCGAAGGCCGACAAGGCTCGGACAAAGCTTCGGCAAGACAAGCCCAACACATCGACTACATCCTACAGCACCAGGTGACACTCTCCCACGTCAAAGGCGAAGAGAAAGTGGTGGCCGACGCGCTGTCATGCATTAACGCCGTCGCCACGCCATCCATCCAGGAGTCAGAGGTCATTGCAAAAGCCCAAGCCAACGACTCCGAACTCGGACATCTGCTTGATGACCCTTGTCTCAATCTTCAAGCCCTGAAGATCAACGGCCAACGGATCCTCTGCGACATCTCGACTGGGAACGTGAGGCCGTATCTACCAGAAGCCCTTCGCAGGATGGCGTTCGAGGTCTTGCACAACCTCTCGCACCCTGGCATCAAGTCCACAGCACGTTTCGTCTCCAAGAAGTTCATATGGCCCAAGCTGCGGAAGGACCGTAAGCCGCTGGGCTCAACAGTGCGAGGCCTGTCAGCGCTCCAAATTCCACAGGCACAATCGCTCAGCCATTGTCGCTCAGCAAGTTGGTCGCCGTTCCCGTTCCAGACCAACTAGCAGCAACCGTTGCCAAGGCCATATACGACAACTGGATTGCCTCCTTTGGAACGCCCCTGACTATCACTTCGGACCAGGGAGCTCAGTTGGAGTCAGCGCTCTTCACCGAGCTGGCCAAGATGATCGGCTCGAGCCGTATGAGGATGACGCCTTACCACCCGCAATTAAACGGGATGGTGGAGTGTTTTCATCGCTCCATCAAGGTTAGCCTCGTGTGCTGCCCGAACATCCCTTGGCCCGACGCACTTATTTATATATATATATTCGGCAATCTGTCCAAGCATCGAGGCACCTACCTCCACAGAAGCCGTTCATCTTCAGCGATCTGCAGAGGTGCTCGCACGTCTTTTACCGCATCGATGCCATCCGGAGACCGCCAGACAGATGAGCGGAACTACACTATCGAGGTCAATGGCCAGCGCCGCACTGTTTCCACAGACACGTTGAAGCCAGCCTCGAAGCAGTTGACCTGCTCGTCACTGGAAATTATGTTGCTGCCCCTAAACCTTCAACAGCACCAACGTCGGCTCCAAACAGCTCCCAGACACAGGACGCCTAGTCCAGCCCCGACCACACCCAAGGCTAAGAAGGTCATTTCGTTCTGTCTGCACCCCACAGACAACACTACGGGGGGAGTCCCTGTGCCGCCATCCACCAGTTGAAGAACGCAACAAGCCTCTCGGTGGAAGCAACAACTAATCCCGTGCATGTACTAGCTAAGCATGCCACAAGAGTGCTCTCTCCTACCATTCCCCCGACGCAGCGCCTACCTTTAGGTAGCCTGCACGGCATGGACTCACTCCGGGCTGACCTAGCGACAACAACGCATTTCGCTCGTCAGTGAATTCGTTATCGCACTATGTTTGTATTAAGGTAGTTCACTCGGCCCAGTGGTACTACACTTGACGAAATGGCATAAAGATCATGCTGTCTTGTAACTGTACAAGAATTAGTTGATAACCTCTGTGCTCTTTTTTGTTCACTTGTTACGCAGAATGACAAAATCAGAGTTCTACGCATCTGTCAGCATAACGCTCTATAGCAACTGTAGCCTCTCTCTCGCGTGGCTCATATAACGTAGCAAAAAACTACGTGATTTAGATTAAAATATCTCTAAATTTAGTACCGATTGCTGTATTTAACAAAATCACATGTAAATTCTTGTTTTTTAAACTGTTACATACTAGTTTCTTAAATTTCTAGAAGAGATACTTTTTATATAGTTAGATAAAATATCAGTTCTTAAGTGTGTTTCCCGTATACTCGTGTGTAAAAAGTGTCAAATTTGAACTTGAATATCTTGAAAATAAGTACCGCTTGTGTTAGATATATATTTGGCGCTCGTAACTAAATTCTAACGCATGCGCAATAGCAAGAAGGCGAGACGCCGTGACGCTGCACTTCAGCGTCTAATACCTATAGTTTACTCACTCTCACGTGGTCAGTCAGTCTGTCGATACGCACTCCCTGCTTTTCGTATTTTCCTTTTGATTTGATCTTAATTTATTTCAGTTCAGCTTACGATTATATCCTTGATTGTAGAGACTAAAGATAACATACACTGAAGATAATGAGAATAAACGTGTCCGTGTTTTATAATAAAATCGACAGTGTTGTACATTTCATTGCCCGATCACATACCCACACATCCATACTGCTAAGAGGTTATGGGCATTAACAAGTGCAGTGTGGTTGTGTATTCAAGACCTCCGCTAGCCGCCATTTTTTTCTCTTTGATCGAGCCCATCTCACGTTTACTCGCATTCTTTTTGCCCTCCACGCTTTCTTGCGCCCCTTTTTCTTACAGGCCATTGACGAGGCGGCATAGAGATTGACATCAGCCACTAGTGAGATCGAGCAGATCGGGGAGGTGACAGCTGGCGGGGTGAGAAAGATTGTGAAAAATTTACAGAAGAAAGGAAGCAAGTAACTGATAATGATACTTATGATTTCTTTATCGGTCGTTATGTTGATATAATGTTTTTTATTTTTCGATGGTTCAAAACCGAAATTGTATAAGAGTAGTGATAATATATGTTATAGATATGATAAATATGACAGTAGATAGGATTTGTGAAGCGTTTTATAAGGCTAGTACTCTGTAATTCTCTAAGGTCAAGAGTCGGAACGTGTTTTTCCTCGCGTGAGGCAGGCTTGCATTGGGGTACGAGGATTTTCATTTAGCAGCTATAGGTACCGCTGAGGGGGACGCTTCAAAGCGGGGAGAGGGACTTTCGTTTCGGCCATGACTTGCGTTCAGTCAGACCGGGCGTATGTATTCCTTTCAGTAGGCTTGGTAGCTGATGGCGCGCACAGAGCAGCCATCTTAAATAGACTTGTTTACTTTTCCAAGTTTCCGTACAGTGCGGCCTCGATCCTCCCCGTGGATTTTCACGCTCAGACTAGAGGTAAATGCCGATTCAAGCCAAAATGCAGAAATTTAAAATTTCTAATTTTGGTGTAATGCGCGTCAGCACATCGTAATAACAGGCATACGATTGTGCTTGAATGCATTAGAATTGTGCTGCTATTGTGTATGACTATAGACATGTTACGTTTGCATGTTTAAGTCATCTGATGTATCTCGTTTCATGAGTAGTGCGCATGCATTGAATTCGTGTGTGCGTGCTTGCTCATAGTTTTCGGTGACACAAATGGGTTTAAATGGTCACTGGGAAGTAATATATATAACTTGATCTGAGTTATTATAGGAGATATAAGTGACAATTACGATACAGGAGATCAGTTTAACTTAATGGAAAAACGTAGAGGTATAATTTACACTATTTCTTAACACAAGCAGCACATTCCAGTAAAAAGTTCTTCAGATAGATTGAAGATAGAAGATTTGAATACAATAAGTCACAAAATTTAAGATAGACATAAACAAAGAGATAACAGAAGAAGATAAGAATAAAGATTTGAGAGATAGAAAAATAAATTTGATTGATACGTCATCTAAAGATAAGAATAAAGATTTGAGAGATAGAAAAATAAATTTGATTGATACGTCATCTAAAGATAAGAATGAAGATTTGAGAGATAGAAAAATAAATTTGATTAATACCTAATGTAAAGATAAGAATAAAAATTTGAGAGATAGAAAAATAAATTTAATTGATACGTCATCTAAAGATAAGAATAAAGATTTAAGAGATAGAAAAATAAATTTGATTGATACGTCATCCAAAGATAAGAATGAAGATTTGAGAGATAGAAAAATAAATTTGATTAATACCTAATGTAAAGATAAGAATAAAGATTTGAGAGATAGAAAAATAAATTTGATTGATACGTCATCTAAAGATAAGAATAAGGATTTGAGAGATAGAAAAATAAATTTGATTAATACCTAATGTAAAGATAAGAATAAAGATTTAAGAGATAGAAAAATAAATTTGATTGATACGTCATCTAAAGATAAGAATAAAGATTTGAGAGATAGAAAAATAAATTTGATTAATACCTAATGTAAAGATAAGAATAAGGATTTGAGAGATAGAAAAATAAATTTAATTGATACGTCATCTAAAGATAAGAATAAAGATTTGAGAGATAGAAAAATAAATTTGATTGATACGTCATCTAAAGATAAGAATAAAGATTTGAGAGATAGAAAAATAAATTTTATTACTACCTAATGTAAAGATAAGAATAAAGATTTGAGAGATAGAAAAATAAATTTGATTGATACGTCATCTAAAGAGAAGAATAAAGATTTGAGAGATAGAAAAATAAATTTAATTGATACCTAATGTAAAGATAAGAATAAGGATTTGAGAGATAGAAAAATAAATTTAATTGATACATCATCTAAAGATAAGAATAAAGATTTGAGAGATAGAAAAATAAATTTGATTAATACCTAATGTAAAGATAAGAATAAAGATTTGAGAGATAGAAAAATAAATTTGATTGATACGTCATCTAAAGATAAGAATAAATATTTGAGAGATAGAAAAATAAATTTGATTAATACCTCATCTAAAGACAAGAATAAAGATTTGAGAGATGAAAAAATAAATTTGATTCATACCGTTACAAAATAGCAAATTAATGATATAAAAATGAAAAGATAGTTAGTAAAAGATACCTCAACTAAAAATAGCAATGGATGAAAGTAGAAAGATAGACTTGATTGATACAAGATTATTTTAACAGGAAAGCAAATTAAAGCTTTGAAAAATAGAAAGATAGACTTGATTGATACAAGATTATTTTATCAAGAAAGCAAATTAAAGCTTTGCAAAATAGAAAGATCGATTCAATTAATACAAAATTATCCTAACAAGATAGCACATTAAGTATTTGAAAAAAAAAAAAAAAAAAAAAGAAAGAAAAATGGATTTGATTTTGATCAGTAAGCCTGAATAAGTGATAGAAAATAATTTTAAAAAAATAGTAATAAATAAATAAGTAAATAAATAAATAAATTCGATTAATGCATAAACTATAGATAGCATGTTAAAGGATCTGAACGATAGAAAAGATAATTTAAAAAAACAGATAGATAATTTGCGTAAGAAAATGGCAGGCAGAAATGATGATCTTAGAATAGAATTGACTAAAGGTGCCAGGAGCCAACAAGAAAGATATTTAGGGGATTCAAAAGTTGATTGAAGATGAAGAGCAGACCTTAAATTTAACACTAGATAGATTATCCTTAGATTATTAAAACAGAGTATTTTTTTTACTTATTCTACGGTAATAGTGCAAAAATTAATGATATGAAAAGAAGTGATATACAGATGAAGGCGTATCAAATATACAAACAAAATTCACAATGTTAGATTTGATCCTGCAAAGCAAAGTGATACTAAATT
This sequence comes from Copidosoma floridanum, assembly GCF_036245765.1. NCBI lineage: Eukaryota > Metazoa > Arthropoda > Insecta > Hymenoptera > Encyrtidae > Copidosoma > Copidosoma floridanum. Next base: position 20,746,853 of record NW_028321897.1, read on the forward strand.
TTGCAAATTCCTCGATGGACTAAGATGGATTTTGAATGGATTTTGATAGATTTCAAACTTGTCAGTAAAACTCAGAGTTTTCTTGAAGATGAGAAAAGAGATGACTTTTACCATAAGATTGTCAATAAAGTACCAGATGTGAAAATTGCAGATTCTAATACACTGTTTAGAAGCGAGAATGGCTTGTCCTATAAATATTTAAGTCAAGTATAAAGAAGATTGAAGTACTATAGAATTGCTTAGATCTAATACATCGAGTAGTATGTTTGTTGTTGTACCCGAAACTTTGCTCTCTACGCGCACGGAGGGAACCAAAAATTGATGAAAGAAAATTGGTTAAATGCGCGAATAAAAATTCCTCCGTGAACTTGAGAGCGGAGGGAGAAAGGTGGGTTTCGGGTAGTAATAACAAAAACAAAATGGTCCTAGATAGAGTGATATGCACCAACATGCTCGCTGGAAACTTGATGTCGCTTCGTCAGCTTGTTAATAGATGCATATGTATCTATTTAGATAACCTTAAGATAGATATATTTGACCCACGCTCTAACGAGACGTTATTTCCGATGCCTACAGAGTCTTCATTGGATAGTGGAAGTAGTGCAATCTGGTCAGAGCACAAGCAACAATAAGAAGCGTAAAGAAATTATAGATTGCTTAATGATAGAATGTGCCTCTGCGGTAATGGCTGAGAAGGTTCAGGAAGTCAGTACCAATTATAGTAAGAGCTGACCTATAATCCCAAATAATGGATCTGAAAACAATTGTTTAGATACCGCTTAACAAAATGAGTTTGAGAAAACCATTAAAGATATAAAAATTAATGATAGTAAATAAATAATGATCGGTGAGATTTCAGAGGCTTCAAGTCCCTTTATATAAGGTTTAAAATACTTAAAAGAAATAGCAGAGCCATGCTTTAAAACGCAAGATTCAGGCATTTATCGTAGGAATATCTTAAGGATTGCAGAGAAAGTTTTTGGACAATAAAGATTTGAATGAGTCTGTGTTCGATTACTTCATTGCATTATGCAAGGTGTGTCATATTGCTAAAATTTAAAGAATGCCTTTGAACACTAGAAGAGAGAGGGCATCGAAACAACTCATCCTAAAAGATACAAATTTATGATAGTGTACACAGACGACTACTTAATATTGACGATGGCATACCCTGTGAAAGTGAAAAGTAAAGCAAGAAATTGTATGGACAAATTTGCGACCAGTGCACGAAATCTACTGGACTTTAATGCAAAGATGTGCTATTACAGAACTGACCAAGGCACAAAGTTTGCAGGAGGTCGAACAGTGGAAATTTTCCAGAGATTGGGAGCTGAGTCTCAACTGGTCTGTCCAGACAATCTTCAATACAATGGCGTTTCAGAACAAATCAATCGCACATTGCAGGACAAAGTGTGAACCTACATATATGACTCAAGGTTTCGGGAGAACATGTTGGATCTAACCTTAGGTGCTGCAGTATATACATATATTTGAACACCACACCTGTCCAACAAAATAACAGCTCCCTTAGAAAATTTTACCCCCAATTTAAAGATAGAAATAAATCAAATAAGATTTGGTCGTGTGACCTTTATTAAAATACAAAGGAACACTGGAACCAAATACAGCCCACAAGGTATACGAGTAGTACTGGTTGGCTATACTACTACCGGCTACATTTTTCTAACACCAGAGGATGCAAATTTTATGAGGTTCTGGGTGTAAGATTTCATGAAAGACTTGTAATTAGAAATGTCTGGGGAAATGATGAAATAGCAAACTGAAATAATCATAAGACAGACATTAAATAAGATGAATGGTTCATTAGGTTTAGTAAAGATAGTCTTGAAGTATTATCAGAAACGGAGGGAGAACAAGAAGTCAAAATAAAATGAGGACGACCGAGGAAGAATAAAGAGCTTGTTCAAGAAAACTTCAAAGCAATCTGCAAAAAATTGGAATCGATGCATAAAATCAAGTATGGAAAATTGTAGATAGACCAACTATGAATGTTGAAGGAAGCAAGCCAAACATCATAGATTCCAGACGAGTCCTACATAAGAAGATAGACGAAGATGGGAACCACGACGTTTAAAGTGAGGTTGATCATTCGTGGGTTTAAAGATAGGAATAAGTACGACTTGCAAGAGACCTATGCTCCTGTATCTGGGTTGGCTCTTGTGAGATCGGTAATATCAACTTTTAATAAATTTAACATAGAAACTTGTCTGCTGGATGTCAAGACAGCATTCATGAATGTTTCAATCAAGGAAGAAATAAATATAGAGTTTCCTGAAGGTCTGCTTGACGAAGATCAACTTAAGAAAGATAAAGTATGTAATCTAGAAAAAGCCCTTTATAGACTCAAGATCAGCTTGAAGAAATGGAACGAGTGTTTTCGTGTGGTGCTGCACTGACACTAGTATTAAAAACGCACACCAGTGAAACTTGACTTCACGCATGAAAAAAAAAAGTTAGCCTTTAAATCTTGACTCCATATGAAGATGATATCATGATAGCAAGAAATTGGTAAGTAAACCAAAAGAAATTAAGATTGGTCTGCTGTCTGACTTTGAGATATCAGATCTTAGCGAGGTTGGCACTTTCCTAGTTATCACAGTAAAAAGAGATAAAAAACATAATAGAATTTTACTTTCGCAAACACCATACTTCGACAAAGTTCCGGAAAGGTTTAGATTTACCGACTCAAAACCACAAAGAACACCAATGGTGACAAATCAAGCCCTGAATCGGCAAAGAAAAGACAGATAAGAATCAGAAGAAACTGGAGAACTGAACAAAACTAAAACTAAAGAAAATTTACCTCACAGAGAAGCAGTTGGAAGCCTTCTGTATCTGGCTAACACAGTCAGACCAGACATCTTGCACTCTGTGAATGTATTAAGCAAACACCAAATCTGCCCAACTGATGACTAGAGAATGGTAAAACGAGTCCTTCGATATCTGTAATACACCAGAACTCTGGGATTAACCTACAGAGGCCGGAAAAATAAGCTGGAATTCTTTTTAGATGCAAGTTTGACAGACTGTAAAGGCTCAATGGATACCTCATAAGATTTTATTGCCATACAGTTGCTTGAAAGACGAGAAAACAGAGTTACGTTGTAATCTTAACCTGCGAGGCAGAATACGTTGCGATGTGTGATGCAAGGCAGGAGCTGATAGGATTGGAACACTCAATCAGCTTAATACTGTCATACATTCTGTTGCCTGCGGATCTTCGGTGTGACAGCAAAGCCGCTGGAGCAAGTGCTAATGTAGATGGTGGCAAAAGACTGAGACACATGACCGAGATCAATACTCACTACGTTAAGGAATGTGTATCCAGAGGAAAAATAATCGTTAAATGGATTCCATTCAAGGAACAACTAGCAGACATTTTTACAAAACTCCTGCCGTTTGAACTGCATGAAAGACTTACGAAAGAAATTTTGAATGTTAATCAGTGTAAATTGCATGATAATTAAACTTGAACTTGAGATAGTAAGATTAACAAATTAATAATAGATAGATAGTGATAGTAGACATGCCGATTAATGTATCTCTCTGTGTATGTTTTAGCTCGTCACAACCAATCCCAATGAGTGATCAAGAAGCCGACCTGTTCCATATCTTCAGCTGATTACTTATTCATCCAAATATGATTACTTAGTGTTAATAATCCAATATGTCTTTCTTTTTTTTATTTTATACTGTTTTATTAAATTCAAATACGAACGGGAGGGAGTGTAAGATGTATATTTGGCGCTCGTAACTGAATTCTAATGCATGCGCAATAACAAGAAGACGAGACGCCGTGACGCTGCACTTCAGCGTCTAATACCTATAGTTTACTCACTCTCGCGCGGTCAGTCAGTCTGTCGATACGCACTCCCTGCTTTTCGTATTTTTCTTTTGATTTGATCTTAATTTATTTCAGTTCAGCTTACAATTGTATCCTTGATTATAGAAACTAAAGATAACATACACTAAAGATAATGAGAATAAACGTGTCCGTGTTTTATAATAAAATCGACAGTGTTGATTACCCGATCTAATACCCACACATCCACACTGATATCAGCTTGCTACCTAAAAAAAAAATTTTACAATGTCCGTTGAATTCTTAATGATAACGCACTAAAAAAAATCAAGTCTAGATGAAAATCAATTTTTTGAGTGAACTACCTTAAATAAAATGTAAGTTGTCTAATACAGTGATTTGTTCATTCCACGTCCTGCTTCAAACCTCCAGTATCCTTGAGCATTGGGAGAAGCTCCATCGCGACATCAAATGCCAATTATATTTAGGTGTACATGTATATATGTATCTTACAGATATGTCAAATATGGAGGACAGTAAGTCCAATAAGACCACTTAAACAACTTCAGACGGAAGAACCGACGATTAGATGTAATAATTGGAGCAATAATATCAAATTCCAACTTCAACGTACTGAAAGGGAGAGAGTGACAACAGTGTTGGGTGAGGAGGATATGATTTTGCATTTTTGTCACTACGACCTATATATAGCTACAGATTCTAGTGAGAAAAATGCAAAAGCTAAATAGGAGGAGGGAGGAAGCGAGTGGTTCTCTCCAAATGTGACTGGCAAACTTGCGAGAAATTCAAATGGGCTATATGGAGCAAAACGCAAATCTCCCTAGATAACTCGACAGCATGTCATGCACAATAACTTAATAAACTAATCCCAAGCTATTTAACCCAACGACCTAATAGGCCAATAAGCAGCCTTATAAGTTTGATTGAATAATAAAATTTATTAATCAACAAAGTAAGCGCCAATCCTCACACGATCCTAAGCTCTTACTAAACGCTTTAATTATTAGTAAAATAAAATAATAATACAAGCGCCAATCTCCACACAACCCGGGGTGCTTACAGGTCATTTTAATTATTTATGATTAATAAAATAACAATGCAAGTGCCAACCACCGCACAACTGGGGGTGATTACTGGTCACTATAATTATCTAAAATCAATAGAACAATCCAAGCCTCCCGGGTCATGTGGGGATTAGCGTTTGCATTATTCTATTTATTGTAAATAATCAAAGCGATCAGTAAGCGCCCCAGGTTGTGTGGAGATAGGTGCTTGCGTTATTATTTTATTTATAGTAAATTAAGTAAGAGACCAGTAAGCACCCCGGGTTGTCAATTGTTTTGGAAATAAATGTAAATGAATCTTGCGACAATAAAGAGCTGCATTTTTTTCCTGGAACTTGTAACCCCAGTTAGGTCTACCCTGGTGACTCTGACACTCTCGTAGTATCCTTAAAATGGTTTTAGTGTAACAGTTTTGATATCTGCTTACAAACAATTTTCGCTATAACTCATATCAGGTCTAATTCCTGAACGAATATACAAAAAATTATCCATTAGATGACAATATTCAAAATCGATTCTAACTTCTTTTGCTTGCTCTAGCATTAAATCAGTTTTCATTGGTGTATTATATAAATTAGCATTTTCTAGTTTTTACTTATTTGCCGAAGATTTCATATAACTTGTCTGGCTCAAAAACATTACATTTTTCTTTACATTATGATTAATATTCATCCTATATAACTCTTTACTTTTCCTAAATCCTCCATGCAAAATCTTTATGACAATATTTCCCTAATCACAGCAATACTCTTTCGACTAATACAACAAAAAGATTATCAACAAATAAAATAATGTTTGCTTTATCTTTTTCATTGCTTAAGAAATATGAACAAATGTCTTCTTTACTATTTTCAAACCCTAAGTTTTTTATAAATTCATCAAAACATTCAAACCAAGCTTTAGGGCTTCCTCGTAAACCGTACAATGCTTTTTGCAATTTGCATGCTTCATAAAAACTGTTGTCAAAACCTTGCGGTTGCTTAATATATACCTCTGATTTAAAAATCTTATTTTAAAATGCAGTTTCAACATTCATCTTATTAATAATTAGGCATTCTTGGCAACATTGCGATGACAGAAATTTCAAAGCTTGCATCTAGGCTACAGAATAATAATATCTTCAATAATCTTCTTCTGTTGAAACCCTTTGACTACTAAGCTAGCTTAAAATTTGAGTTCATCCTTTCTTTTTATCGCATTTTTCAAATTACAAGATTCAATACTTTCCATCGCTTCATTAAAACTTTTAGGATTCTCTGCACTACAATAATTAACATAAATAGAATTATACACCTAAATATCATCATATCTTTCTGGACGCTTTAAATTTTTTTTTCAGTCTACTGTTAACATTGTTTTCTCTTTGATTGTGACATTAATTTTTTTTCTTGGTAATACCATTGTCGTTTTCATATTTAGCACCTTCAAATTTTTTACTTGAAACACACTTTATAACGTTCATCAAAACCTTTAATCCATCCTAGCTTTACTAAGTAAACATTTCAAAAATTTTCGTTGTACTTCTATTACTTCTTCCAGGAGTGAAAATTTAATTCGTGCACATATGGAAGCCATACATCGAGACTTTTTCCTTTTTCGTTTTCCCAATCAAAAATTATTTTATTTATGTACTCTTTTCCATTGTCATATCTGAATTTTCGAATTGTTTATCCCCATTAAATTTTCAACTTTATGAATATATAAAACAAGACAATTATAAGCTTTATCTTTCGAATTACTCGGATATGTTCTAGAAATTCAACTATGATCATCAATGAACGCTAAAAAATATTTTTTCTCATTTAATCCAGTAGTATTATGGGGGCCATTCTGATCAGTATGTACTGTTTCTAACATTTCCTTGGCCTTTTTTCCATTACTTTTAAATGGTAAATTGTGCATTTCATTTTTCGTACAAATAGCGCATTCGATTATAATTGCTCTCAAATTCCTTTGGCAGATCTTTTGCTAACTCATTTTTATACAAAACATTCAAATATTTGAATTGTACATGTCCCAAAGTACGATGCCATTTAAAAAAAAGTTAATTTATCATTTTTCTCGCTACTCATAGAATTAACAGTAATCTTAACATGTTTTTGATTTTAACTTTTCGTTTTCTATAATTTATCTTTTTTATACACTGTAGCTAGAAGTGCGCCTTTTTATTATAAGTTTTCCCCGTGGTATTTTGCACAACAACTTAATTTCTATCTAATACTTTGGCAAGTCTAATTAAATTTGCTGTCATATCTTCTACATAAAATACATTCGACATATCAATTTTAACAAATCTATCAAAAACTTGAAAATAACCTGAAACTGGTTTTACTTTAGTTGCTTATAAGCTTCTATTATTACCTACATTGACATTTACTGGATTTCTTAAATCTATAAATTCAACAAAAATATCATCACGATTAACCGCATGATCCGCTTTTAAAAGCCAGTATATACGTTTACCTTTCGTTTCACAGCATGCATTGCAGTAAACTCAACTACCTTCGCTGAAAACGCTTCAAGCAAGTATTTGTTGCCTGGTTGCCAAGTATCCTGTTCTGACGCGTGACCTTTTTCGATGCACACCATTTGCACGACATTATTGGCACCCGCCCTTCTGTGCTCGACCGCCATAGCCAGCATTGTTTACGTTTGGGCAATCTTTCTTAAAGTATTCAATTTCACCGCAGCCGTAACAGGCTTCTTTTTCTTTCTCTTGACCTTTTGATTTCAACACGAAAGCATTCGATTCTACGCTTGCACTAGCACTTTCACTTTTATTTTTAATTTCCAACATTTTTATTAAATCGATCACACAACTAACAGACTGATATTTAACGTGTCTATCAAATCACCAATACAACTGTGCGATTGTGATAATGTTCTCAATAAGTAATTGACTTTTTCTTTTTTTGATACTGTAGTGCCTGCAGCTTAGAACTCGTTTACTGCTTTTTTAAATTAACTTATAGAAACTGATGACTCCTGGTAATCTTTTAATCTGATCTTTTTCAATTTGTTTCACCATATTATCTGCAGTGCTGTCGATTCCCTTAAGTACATTCCATCAAACTTTTTAATCATCTTCAATGTGTCCAATCCACTGACAAATTCCAGCTGCTTATTTGAAATAGCACTGTACATCTAATTAATGGCTTTTAAATCCAATTCAACCCATTTGTCTTCCTTGTCCGTCAATATTCCCTATCTGTCTATCACTGTTGCGCATTTCTTTAATTTTAAAAACATCATTATCCTTTTCTTCCAGTATTCATAGTCTTGGCCATCAAATACAGGTATTGAAATTTTCGCCATCTTGATATCACTTGTATTAGCTCTCGAATCTTCTAGTTTTTTTTATTCTTTTTGTTCTTTATAAATATACTCTTTTAACACTAATATATATCTTTGATCACATTTACAAAAAATTTTCTGAAACTTGTAGTCAGTGTTGGATTGACACTTATTTTATCTGTGATCACTTGCATATTATTTCTTAAATTTTACAACTTTAACGGAATACTAACGATATACTTTTACAAGAACTTTTTTCCGATTTTCCAGTGTTGGATTTACACTTTCATCACATGTAACCACTGAGCTACTACCATGTTAATACACGAGGATTATTTCATAGATCGTAGGAAATGAGTCAGCATGTCTTGTAATAGTTGAGAAGATTTAATAAATAAACAATTTAATCATAATAACGATACACAATAATACAGCCAATTACAAACGGCTGCTTGCATGCATGACCGCATGCTTTGACGGACAGACGAGATCTATCAGCCTGCGTGCTTCGTCAGAGCACGAGAGCAGTAGGCATCTGCAAAGCTGTTTGCTATTGCTTGCATTTTTCTAGACATGGCGCTGCTAATCCATCTCTTCTAGAGATCAAGCCTACTATATTAATGCAAGCTCCAGCAGGAGCTCCCCAGGATAAGGTATTCTACAACAAGGAAGAGTAAGTCCTGGTTAATAATGTACAACGAGTTTATTAAGTCTTCTTATACAGGAGAACCGCTTAAGTGGGCGGTCGAACAAGCACTGAATATAGTGCAGTACATAGTTAGGTACATACAGAGTCTACTAGGGATTTATTACCACCTACGCTAGTTATTTCTGGCTGAATACCCCACAATACTCCCCCCAAGTTATGACAATAACTTTTTAACTAAACATTCAATGTTTTAAAAAAGTGGGAGCAGTCGTAGGAACGCATAACTTTAACATCTTGTGATCGCAGTTAAGCAGTCTATCGATTAAATACAATTCATCATACCTAAAGCTTTTACACGGCACCCTTACAGTATATTCAGTCTATCGATTATTCTATTGATATAAACACAATAGCTTTGATACAAGCACTACAAAAATAAATTTGTTAACCGTTAACAATACATTTCGTCTTATCTATATAAAAAATTTCATTTTTATCAGTATTAAATACTCCTGTTTTTTTTAAACTATCAAAATTTTTTTTACTTGAATACGTCTTAAGAATATAACGGATTTCCGGGGCCTGTTTAGGCAGTGCAAACGTTTCCGGAAGTGGTTGAGGCTGCAGGTCTTCTGGAATAAAGTAGGTCGGCTTCAGCAATTCAGTAGAGACTGCCTTGGGCGAACCGTTAACAACGATCTTATAGTCCAGATCTGAAATGCGCTCGATGACCTCATGAGGACCAGAATAAGGATGCTCGAGAACTCTTTTTGAGGGCGGAGCTCTCAGAAATACATGCGTGCAGGTAGGCAAATCTTTAAAGAAGAATGCACGTGACTTATGATGATGCGCGACCGGAACGGGTTTAACGTTCTGCATGTGCAAGCAAAACTCTTCCAAGAAGAACTCAGGGTTTGGCCTGAAATCGTCCGGGAGACAGAACTCACCGGGCACCCTAAAAGAAGCACCATACAAAAAGTTGGCAGGCGAAGCCCCAGAGTCAAGACGCACAGCTGTTCGCAAACCAAGCATGACAGTAGAGAGCTGCCAAAGCCAGTTCCCATTGTTATGGCACATCAAAGTCCTCTTTCGATCTCGATGCCAACGCTCAATCATACCGTTTGCTGCATGATGATACGCAGCCGTCCGGATTCGCCGAACGCCCAGGAGATTCAGGAGTGCTTTGAAGATCTGCGATTCGAACTGGGGGCCTTGGTCGGTCGTGAGGGTACAAGAAGTACCGAAACGAGCGATCCAATTATCGAAGAAAGCTTGCGCTACGGTAGTTGCTGAAATCTCCCTCAGCGGCACAGCCTCCATCCAACGAGAAAACCCATCAATCATCGTAAGGATATACGAATAACTCTTGCAGCTGAGCAGTGGACCAACGATATCCATATGTATATGTGTAAAGTGACCGTCTGGGGCAACAAAGGTACAGGGGTCATTTTTAACGTGGCGAGAAATCTTCAAAGACTGGCAATCGACACAGGTCTTACACCAAGCTCTGATATCAATATGCATCTTTGGCCACATGTACCTCTGTCTGATGATGTTATCAGTTACTTTGGCCCCGGGGTGTGCAGGACTGTGAAAAAGCTCGAACAATCTCCTACAAAGGAGTTGGGGAACGTACGGACGAAGGACACTTTCCGATACGTCGCAAAACACCCTGTGATGGTCCTGACCCCATTCAATGCTTTTGATGACTAGCGAGTGCTTTCCCTCATCCTCCAAAAACTCGGCTAACTCGAGATCTGCCTTATCAGCTAAGCCAACTCAAGTAAGCTGAACTCAAGAGAAAGATGTATCAGATCAACACGTGAAAGAGCATCAGCGACCGAATTCTCGATAGCAGAAATATGTCGAATAGATGTAGTAAATTGCGAAATAAACGAAAGCTGTCTGCACTGACGAGGTGAAGCTTTGTCAACACGTTGCTTGAAAGCATGAATAAGAGGTTTATGGTTGGCAAGTATATAAAAATCTGTTGCTTCTTAAAAATGCCTGAAATACTTGGTTGCCTCATACACGATAGTCAGCTCCCGATCATAAGTGCTGTACTGGGTCTGCGCCGGCGTAAACTTGAGGAAAAACCCAAAGGTCTCCAGCACTCACCCCGACGCTGCTCGATAACAGCTTCCATCGCCAGATCCGACTCGTCCATAATCAGACGAGTTTCGGATCCGACAGCGGGTTGGCTCAAGAGGGCAATATTAACCAAATTCTCCTTAGCTTTATCAAATGCAGCGTTCACTTCCATCGTCCACACGATCTCACGCTTATCATTCTTCACGGAACCATGAATATAAACATTTAAAGGAGCGTGCGTCTCAGCCGCGTGGGAAATACCATGACGAAAAGTGTTAACAATTCCCAAAAAACGATGTAGCTGGATTACAGTCTTTGGTTTCGGAAAACTCAAAACCGCTTGAACGCTCTCGACTGAAGGTTTGGAACCGTATTCATTGATAACGTAACCCAAAAAACTAACCTAACTTCTCCCTGACAAGCTTGCATTTACCTAGATTCAATTGTAAACCGAATCGCTTAAGACGTTGAAAGACCATACGTAGATGACCAACATGCTCACTCATATTCGACGAAAAGATCAAAATATCGTCAAGGTAGACGAAAACAAGGTCTAACCCTGGCAGCGCCCGAATAATGTACCTCTGGAACGACTGACAAGCACTTCTCAACTCGAAGGGAGTACCAAGATACTCAAACTAGTCAAAGGGGGTAATCACAGCCGTTTTTGGAACGTCCTTGGGCGTGCCCGGAATCTGATGGTACGCTTTATGCAAATCTAACGTGGAAAAAATGCCTTTGCCATGAAGGGCAACCGCGTAATCGTGAAGCTGAGGCAGTGGGTATCGATCGGGTTCCGTAACGCTGTGACGCTATGCAACCATCGAAAATTGCCGCAGATCCACCATGACCCGTCCTTTTTTGTGTCAGATGTAATGGACTAGCCCAAGGGCTACTTGAGTGCCGACAATAACCTTCACGAACGAGATGCTCAAATTCCTCTTTAACGGCCTGGTATTTATCCGGGGTCAGCCTTCTGATGCGCTCCGCGATAGGAGGACCCTTTGTAATAATATGGTGGAAAACGTCCGGGGAACTAATCTTTTTTGCTGGCTTGTGTCCTGTAACCTCTGGAAACTCAGATAGCAACTTAGCAACTTCATCAGAAGACATAACACCAACAGAAAAAGATGCGACCCGTCTAACAAAACCACAAGAAGACGTATTATTACTTGGATCAATAAGTCTACGTCCACGAATATCTACAAGAAGACAGAAATGATTGAGCAAATCTGCACCCATAGTCGGATAGGGAACCGCGGCAACACAAAACGTCCTACTAAACCGACCTTTAAGACGCAAGTCTACGGTTAGCTGCACCTCCCCGAACGTTTGGATTGCCGTATTATTGGCGGCAAAAGGCCTGAGATCGGTGGACCTCAATGACCACGAAGAATCTCTGGGTACTAGCGACACCTCAGCACCAGTATCGATGAGAAAAACAAGACCCGATTTGCCATCACGTATATGAAGCCTCCGAAAGGGTCAATCCTCGCCTATCGCTCCGACGCGGCGAGGACTCCTCAGTTTTCTGAACTCTGCCAAGAACACGGCGAAAAGCAACGATGGGCCTTTGAACCATATTTTTTATGCAACCGACAAAATCCAGATTCATATTTTGTCTTCTCGCCACCACTAACAGAAACAGACCTGCGACAATCGGCTTGGATCGACCACGTGACATGGACCCGCTCCGGCGCGTCTTCAAGGATTTCATTTCAGAAGCCTAACGAGAAATTTGGGCCTCGAGCCTTTCAAACATCGCCTGTGATGCCACGGCACTCACCTGTAATTCCGTACCTGAAGCCTCCACAAACTTATCAGCTAAAGTGGTCAGTTTATCAAGGTCTACAACTTCCGAAAGTGACAAGGCGGCTCTACATTTTGCAGGAAGTTGTTCTAAAAATATCGTTTTTAATATTTCAACATCACATTTAACATTAAGATCTCGCAATGCATTAAGTACTAAAGATGGTTTACCGTCACTATGTACCTGGCCTTTAATCCGTCCATCCAAACGTTCCTCCGCTGAGGATCCGAAAGTAGAAATAAGTTTATTTTTAACTAACTCAAAAATCTCAGTGGTAGCAGGGTCCCGTGTCATAATTTCCTGAATCACCTGAAGGGTTTCCAGGTCCAGCTTTTCAGCAATAAAATTGGCTTTCGTCACTGAGTTTCGAATCCCAGCATTATGCAGAGTAATTTCGGCCTGCAAAAACCAAGTCTGGGGGTTATCTCGACAAAAATTCGGAATTTTAGGCTGTCGGTACAGAGCAGCAACCCCCACATATGTACTGTTACTATTTTGACTGTCCGCGTTTCCCCGAGTAGCTTATAAACGTGATACTTCTGCTCTAGCAGCCGCAAGGTCAGCCTCAAGCTGTTGAACTTGGTCTTCTGTAAACATTGCGATAGAGTGTGAAGGACAAACACAATTTGTCTAATCTTGCACACGCACGTGCAGTACAACAATATTAGTTCTAAAAGCTTCAAACTCAACAAAAAATTAAAATCACTATTTGCAAAATAATGTAGCAAGAAAACGCAGGTTCAAAACTTCAATGTAAAAAAAACGCGGGCTGAAAGCTAGAGTAAATATAGATACATATCTATGTACACACATATACACATACATAAACGACTAGGCAAGAAAACTTCTCAAACAAAAAAAACTCTCTTTTTCCTATTAAAAGAATAATATAGTTCACACAAGACGCTTCACTAATTACCTAATGAGCAGCATAGAGATATTACAGATAGAGGAGGCAAAGCGCCTGAAAGCCCGTAGCCTTGGTAGAAAAAGATACATGATCGAAATACCTGTCTATCTCTCTCTCTCTGGCGGTTTACGCTGATTGGCTCTGGCTCTTCATATACATAAATATACAAGTTAAAGTAGGAGGTAGATGAGTACTAGCAGAATACCAACGTTATTTTGACAAAGAGAATATGCCTCCCCACCGCGTATCGGTTACAATATACTCTCTACTATCACTATGTTGTTATTTTGTCAGTTTTTTTTATGTTCAAGGATGAGATTTTTTTATTTCGTTTTTGATAACTTAATATGTGTGGTATGCTGCGCTGAAAAAAAATTAAATCTAATAAATTAAAAACATTTTATCTTCCTTTGAAAATTGTCAACTTATTATACAGCATTTTGATTCTGTATTTTACATCGTTTAATTTTTCTGCTTCCTGCTTCAAGCGTTTATCAACATAGTTTTAAATAATCACACAAATCAGTTGTTTGTAATGGTCGTTAAATAGCTCTTGATCAAAGGCATGTTCCTCGTCGTCCAAAATGTGTTTTGGAATATTTTTTAAAGTTTCAGTGACAATAGAGAAATTTATATTTTTAGTCAATAGGGCATTTTTTAATAATGTCTGATTATTCTTTCAGTTGCATAACACATACAATTAACGTCATCCGATGTATAGCGTAACCCGCCCCAATTTTTTAACTCTGTCAACTGATTTTGCACTGACTTGACCATTCAAAATGTTCAAGCAGTCAGTGCAATGAATTTTTTTAGAAATAGAGAACACAACGGCTCCAGCAGTATGTTTTACAATACACTGCTAAAAATAATCAGCTGATTTGATAGCTGATTTGACAGCTGATAAATCAGCTGATTTCTGATGACGAATCGTCAGCTGATTTTTTGACTGTGCGAAAAAATACAAGTCCTATTAGAGCAAAAAAATACAAGTCCTTAGGAAAAATTTTTTTTTGGCCATCATCAAAACTATGCATTCTGGGACTTTTACAGTAGAATGAGACAGGTGACGATTGTGAGTTTAAAAAAATTCTTCATCATCCAAACAATGCGTTTTAGGACATTCACAGAAAAATGAGATGGGTGAAAATTGAGAGAGTTAAAAAAATTTTCACCTGTCATTATATTTAAAATGTCCAAAAATACAGACTTTTGATGTTCCTAAATGTATTTTTTTTTTGGGACCGAAGAGACTTAAATTTTTTATAGCGCACAAAACTTGTAATTTTTGCTATCAAAAATTTTCCAAACCTCTCATTGTATAAAGAATTAAAAAAAGACGAGAAATTGTTCTTTGAATAAACCAGAATGGATTTGAACACGTTTCAATACACATTAAAGTTAACAAGACCTTTTCTTTTAAAAAGAAAAAAATTTGAAAGAATTGTGTCGGCAGAGGAAAGACTTTTATTGACAATAAAGTAAATATAATTATAATATAATGATGGCAAACAACTCTTTCTTTTTCAATTTGACATTTTACACTTGTTGATTAATCTACATTTAAAAATCAAAATATTGTTGAAATAGCTATTTATTTCAATACATTTTTTATAAATTAAAATCAGGTATCTGGCCACGGGAGATGAGATCCTTTCTCTTTCATTACTCCATAGAATTAGCCAAACAACAGCCTATAATATTATTTGCGAAACTTGCTCAGCAATACATCGTGGCCTAGCGCCAATATATGTAAGGCCACCAGTTACTTGCCTTGGAGAAACTCAGGCTTGGAGAAACATTGCCAAGGGATTTATAACGTTGATTGGAATTTTCCTAACTGCGTCGGTTCAGTAGATGGTAAACACATTGCAATAAATGCTCCGCCTAATTCTGGATCCAATTTATATAATTACAAAGGCTTTCATAGTATTGTTCTTTTAGCAGCATGTAATCACAGGTAATTATTAAACTTTGTGTGTGAATAAATAAATAATCTTAATGTACATTTTTAGCTTATCAGTGATATTTATGCACTGCAGGTATGAATTCACGATTGTTTATGTTGGTGCTTTTGGGGGTGAAAGTGACGGAGGGATTCTTACCCGAAGTGAATTTGGAAAATAACTGGAAGGAGGAACGTTTAATTTACTACCTGAAGGGCAAAATTTACCAAGTACAAATATAAAACTCCCACACTTTTTCGTAGGCGATGAAGCATTCGGTCTTACGAAGTACATGATGCGTCCATACCCAGGGCGTAACTTGGGTTATAAAAAAAAAATTTTTAACCATAGGCTTTCTCGAGCTAGGAGATGGATAGAGGAGAATGCATTTGGGATTTTTAGCGCTCGCTGGAGAGTTATAAAAAAAACCTATATCTTGTCATCCCTATCATGTTGATAACATTATCTTGGCCTGTGTATCCCTCCACAACTGCCTTACTGTTCGATCTGGAAATCTCGAAAAAAATAATGAAGCTCAGACTAATGATAATCATGCAAGACAAGTCAATAGGAATAACTATCATAATGCGGAAGAAACTATTTATTATAGTCATTGCAGGAACTCCAAGCTAGCGTACACAATAAGAAATAAGCTGGCTAATTAT